>NC_056590.1:1087500-1352500 GCF_018340385.1 Cyprinus carpio
TTGAAACTTTAGTTTGAATATCTTTATTGAAAAAAGTTTGAATGTGTGTTTTTTCTTTTTTTTTGAGTATCACATTTGATACATCAGCATTTTATAATTCATATAGTATGATATATGAACATGGAGCTGTCACGATCTGCTGCTGCTGTGAAGGAGCGAGGAGCGAAGGAGACGTGGGAGAATTTCACGATGAGCAGTCTTTTTAATGATTCACAAGGAAGGAACACACACATAGCACAGGGAATGACGTATAACACTGGATGCAGGACACAGGAAAACACAGGGCTTAAGTAACAGGAACTAAACAAGGTAATTACAAAGACACACCTGAACCAAATGGACACAAAATTAAACACGGGAGAAACTGGGTCATGGGGAGCACATGATGTGGAAAACACAAGACACGGAACACAGGGGCAGTCCATGGGCGGGACAGGAGCCCATACTCAAGGAGTATGTTTTATTCAGAGGCCCAACTGAGCAAAAATGTGCAGTTTGGGGCAGTTGCTGATATTTATATGGCCAAAAAGTAAGATGAAATTCTAATTGCATGTAATGTAAATCAATGAGATCTTTATAACAATATATAAAAAACTACTTACTTAAAATGCATATACATATCAGTTGTTACTCTATATCTGCAAAAAGTCTTAGATGATATTTAATGCCTTGATGATCAAAACTCTGTAGTTAAACATATATAATGCAATCAATGCAATACAATCAAGATTGAGAAAAAAACAAATAAACATTCCTCAAAAGCCTGACTTTTACTTTTTAAAATCAGTCACGATTTCTCATCATAAAGACACGTGAACCACGAGCTGAAAATGGACGTTTTTACAATTACACTCAAAGGACTTTTACTTGCTAAAAATGATAAACTGTCAGTCAGATGACAGAAAGCATGTAGTAGATTGTGAACAATAGGTTTGATCATGTTGGTCATTTAGAGGCCTTAGAAACTTGCGTATCAAATAGGAGATAGCAGGCTTTATAAGGTTAAGCTGAAAGTATCTACAGTAGTGGTATCATGGTACAGATGGATATCAGATGGCAGTACTGTGGTTATTTGATATTTAAAATGATACTGAATGACTATTCATGTACCATGATACGTATATGCTACTTTAATGTATTTCAAAGAATACCATGGTAATGCCATGGCTTGTGTGTACTGTTTACTGTGTACTGTACTGTGGGTTTGGTTACCTGCACTACAGAGTTGTTTACAAGCGGCATGTAAGCTCTTCATCCCTGACAGACAGTAAGATGCATTGCAGACTTGCAATAGATTGCAGGTAAATATTTACTCCATCCAGCACTCTTTTTGTTCTCATGCTGAGCTCACTAGTTGATTCAATACAGATGACACAATATTCCAGACACACAACAACAACACACAACAATTGCTGAAATATTGTCAGGTAAAAACTGTATGTAACATTATGATGCGTGTCATATCTGCCATCACATTTAATCATCACCCAAAAATTTAAATTCTGTCATCATTTACTCACCCTCATGTTGTTCCCAACCTGTATGAGGTTCTTTCTTCTGTTTAAATAAGCAAATACTTACTGTAAGAGTCTAGGATTGGATCATTATTGCAGTGATTAATATGTTTCTGGCATGTTGTATGTTTGGCATCAGTTATTTTAACCCTAACTGATGCAGTGCGTTGCTTTTTATTTCTTAAACAACCTTGTCAGAAGATGTACACATGCACATATTCCAGAATGACAATACCAAGATTCACCAGTCTCAGTTTGTGAAATAGTGATTCAGAGAGCATGAAGAATCATTTTCATGTATGAACTGGCCGTCACAGAGTCCTGACCTTAACCCAAATTAACCGAATCAATAGAAGATCTCGGCCACAAATGAATGCTCTTGATGGAAATAAATATTGTGAAGTTGCATAACATTGTCGAAATAATGCTATAATAGTGAAAACACAATGTTATCAAAGCTAAAAGCAGCCAAACAATATTAGAGTGTGTGACTCCAGCACATCCCAAAGACTTTCAGTGGGGTTAAGGACATTTTGGTGGCCAATCTTTCACAAACTGAGCCTGATGAATTTTGGTATTGTCATCCTATATACATCTGTACATTTTCCGACATGGTTGTTTAAGAAATAAAATCCATCATTCAGGGTTAAAAGAATATTAATCAAACAAATAACAATCCAAAAATACACACTACAATCCTATTATCCTCATCATTTGTCCAGGCAGTATACAATGTAAGATGGACGACCAAGCCTACTTAAGACCATTTATTTTTTTATTCTTTTCATTTGTCCAGGCAGTATACAATGTACTTAAGACCATTTTGTGTGTGTGTGTGTGTGTGTGTGTGTGTGTGTGTGTGTGTGTGTGTGTGTGTGTGTGTGTGTGTTTGTTGGGCGTGTGTGTTTTAAAAACATTTTCACAAGTACAATTGACTAACATCTGGCCAGACTCTCGGTGTCGACGAAAGAGTGCCGTTTTACAAGTCTTAATGCACTCCCCTCGACGAGCCTAGAATAGCCAGTAGCATTTAGAAACTTCATTACCAGTCCTCGCCACTCGATTTGGGTGTAAAATCATGCCCATCGTCAATGTGATCTTCTGACAGAGACCGTCTCATGAGGGCCGGTTCAATATTTTTTGCCAGGTAACATAGGCTACATTTAAAGATCATATTTTGGAAGTTCTCTCTGGGGCGAAATGAAGGATATGCGTGTTTTCCTCATTTTCATAACACTTTTTACTCGAGTGTTGACCGCCATGAAGTAATTGGCCTATATTTGTCAACAGATAAAAGAGCCCCCCCAACAGATAAAAGAGTGTAAACTACATTGTAATGTGGCCTGGTTGTATTTAGTATTTTCATGGACAGGTTACACCAGCTTAAAGAAACTGTCCCAAAAATATTTTCATGGACAGGTTACACCAGCTTAAAGAAACTGTCCCAAAAATATCAAAGTTTGGTCTGGTTTTCTTTTGGTAGTGAAAACATATTTTATTGTGGGTTTGACTCTATCTAAAGACAAACTATTTCACAGCATCTTCAACATATTTTATTTGGGTTGCATAAACTTATGTAACTTGCTGTTTTGTATTCAACATATTTTATTTGGGTTGCATAAACTTATGTAACTTGCTGTTTTGTATTGGTCATCTTTGGTCAGTCAAGTACATTAAATGCATGCCATGATTTGGTTACATTATTATTTTAAATTACAAATGTGGTTTCTAGATTCTATGAAATTTTGAAATAACTTATGAAATTTTGGAAAGATCTTTTAAGACTTTAAGGACAATGATCAGGGAGCTTGTTTAACATACACACCTTTTTCATCTCACCATGTTGAGTTTTTGTAACTTAGTTTTAGTAAATGTTCTTTGTGGACTATGGAGTATGTAATAATAGTGCATCAGACTTTTAATCCAAAATATATGATATGACCCATTTAAATTTTGCTTTGAGAAGCATCAACAAACAAGCTCAAAAGCTGTCCAAGCAGATAAAGCATGGCTTTTCATTTACTAGGAAACTTTCCTGTGTAGTTTATGCCAAATTCAAGTAAAAAATCTTTGACCCGTAACAGTCCTAACCCATCTAAGCACATCCAGCTGCATAACTGGATATAGGTGTGTCTGAATCTTTTATATTTTTTGGCCGTACAGGCAGTTCCTTTGTTTTGCCAGAAAGTCATGATTTATACACAAGTTGTGTCTGCTGTCAGGAATCATTGGGTGTTATACAGAAAGATGTGGAAAGTAGGAAGTCTTTGATTTTCACACACTACTAAAGCCTTTTGTCAAAACATGCACAACACTTCTGGCACTCTCATGGTCCTGTGCTAGCTGGCTAGCATCCCTAACTCAATAATGTCATTATAGTTCAGCTCCATTCAGATGCTTGCCAACAAAAACATTCAAAATCCTAGCAACAGCCCTCTGGTGTTTAGCTGTGAAAACAAAAACAACAAGCTTTTGCAAAATAGCATTGTTGGTCACCAGGTTACTGTCAGTCATCTGGATTGACCGATTGTGTAAATGTTTGATGACAATGAGTGCAAGGCCTGTTTCACATTGCACAAACATATACAGCGGTTATTAAGAGTACACTACCATTCAAAATTTTGGTGTAGGTAAAATCTTTTTATGTTTCTGAAAAGCAGACTCATATGCTTACCAAGGCTGCAATTATTTGATTAAAAATACAGTAAAAACAGTAATACTGATAACTGATAATAAACACATTTACTGTTACTTTGATAAGTAATGCATTCTTGCTGAATAAATAGTTTTTGATTATATATGATTTGATTATATATATGCTGGATCATGGGCTGCCTGCCTCATCTATTCATAGACTTCAACTGGTCCAAAACCACATCAGGCCTATTTTACATTCAATGCACTGGCTACCGATTCATTCTTGCATTGAATTCAAAATGTTGTTGTTTGTATACAAAGCGTTAAACAGTTTCGCTCCTCAATACCTTTTAGAGTTAATCCTGTCAGAGTGCTCAGATTACAGACCAGTCATCTTCTACAGGTACCCAGATCTAAACTGCAGTGCAGGGGTGATAGAACTTTTGCAGTAGCTGGACCCAAGTTATGGAATAAATTGCCATTATCTAACAGAATAGCGACTACGGTGTCTGAGTTTAAAAGTCTTATTAACCTATTTGTATTCCTGTGCTTTCAGTGTCCTGTCATACACACCTGACACCTCTATTCATTTCACCATGACTAGGCGGTTATGTTTTTGTCAGGAACGCGAAGAGAGAGAACTCAAACGCAGAGGATTCGGGCAACAGTTTATTGGGTACAACAAACAATACCAAAATAATCCAACGTGTGAATGTCACACACACACAAACTGAAGCCTGGTGTAACAACTCCAGAGCCGTCCGTACAGACACCTGCGGACACAGGCTGTGGAGACCACCTCTGGTGCAATGCCCAACGGGACGTGGAAAAGCGAGACAGAGGATCTCGGGCACACGGCCAACGAAAGACTCCTCGTCTAGACGTCCTGAGCACAACAGCGGTAAAGGGTGAGGAAACCAGACACACAGCACAATAACAATGACAACGCGAAATCTACTGACAACAAGGGACAGACACAGCAGAGAATAAAAGGGAGAATGGGAACTAGCAGCAGGTGAGGACAATCAGCTCGTGATCTGCACACACCAGCGCTGAATTATCAGCGCTGATTGCCCAGGTCACGAGCTGCAGCAAATGACAGGACACAGACAACAGGGAAGCCGATGAGGGTGCACCCTGAACCCGTGACAGTACCCCCCCCCTCAGGGACGCCTCCTGGCGTCCCCGGAGGACTCACCATGACGCCGATGGAATTGGTCAATGAGAGCGCGATCCAGAATGTCACGAGCCGGAACCCAGCATCTCTCCTCCGGACCATAGCCCTCCCAGTCTACCAGGTATTGATAACCTCTACCCCTCCGTCTCACATCAAGGAGCCGCCGTACCGTATAAGCCGGAGACCCCTAAATGAGTCTAGGAGGCGGAGGGACAGAGGTCTGGGGCTGAAGGGGGGAGCGAATGACGGGCTTTATCTTAGAGACATGAAACACCGGGTGGATATTCTTAAACTGGGGGGTTAAACGATGAGAATGCGCAGGGATGTACTCTGTCATCCGAAGGTGACCTCTGAGACAAAATCGCCCCCGCTCCTACCTCTGATGCATCCACCTCCACAACGAACTGACGGGACGGATCGGGAGTAGCAAGAATGGGAGCCGAAACAAAGCGACTCTTTAAATTTGAAAATGCAGCCTCAGCCTGCGGCGACCAACAGAAACGTCTTCGAGTGGAGGTGAGATCCGTCAGAGGAAGGGCGACCTGGCTGAAATTCCGAATGAACCGCCTGTAAAAATTGGCAAACCCCAGAAATCGCTGGACCGCTCTACGACTATCTGGAGTAGGCCAATCAGCAACTGCTTTTACCTTGGCGGGATCCATTCGGATTCCTTCGGGTGAAAGAATAAATCCCAGGAACGGAACCGACCGTGCGTGAAACTCGCACTTCTCCACCTTGGCAAATAAACGATTCTCAAGCAGCCGCTGGAGCACTCGCCTGACGTGTTGGGACATGGTCACGCTCGTTCTGGGAAAAGATCAGGATGTCGTCGAGATAAACAAATACAAACCGGTCGACCATGTCTCTAAGCACATCATTGACGAGTCCCTGGAAGACCGCCGGGGAGTTCGAAAGTCCAAAGGGCATAACCAAATACTCAAAGTGCCCCGTGGGGGTGTTGAAGGCGGTCTTCCCATTCATCCCCCTCCCTAATCCGAACTAGGTGATAAGCATTGCGAAGGTCCAACTTCATAAAGATGGTCGCCCCTTGCAAGAGCTCGAAGGCCGATGACATCAACGGCAAAAGGATAACGATTCTTGACCGTGATGTCATTCAAGCCCCGATAATCTATACAGGGACGGAGTGATCCATCTTTCTTCCCCACGAAGAAGAAGAACCCCGCCCCAGCCGGAGAGGAAGAGGGCCGAATGATGCCAGCTACCTGAGAATCATTGATGTACTTCTCCATGGCCTCCCTCTCAGGCCCGGAAAGAGAGTACAGGCGCCCCCTAGGTGGAGAAGTGCCAGGCAACAGATCTATCGCACAGTCGTACGGGCGGTGTGGAGGAAGGGATGAAGCTCGGGACTTACTGAAAACCGACTCTCAAGTCATGGTAAGCCTCCGGTACATTCGCCAGGCTCACCGGCTCCTCCTGTAACACAGAACAAGACATAACAGGAGAAAATGCAGGACCCAAAACATTGAGATAAACAAAAAGGGCTCCATGCCAGAACAGACAGAATTAAGAGTCCAGTCAATGTGTGGGTTATGTTTGACCAACCATGTGTGTCCTAATACTAATGGAGTGGAGGGAGAATGAATGAGGAGAAAACGAATCTCCTCAGCATGATTACCCGAGAGTGTGAGAGTAATAAACCTGGTGGAGTGTGTAATTCTAGTGAGATGGGTGCCGCACAGAGTCCTGGCTGAAATGGGCTCGGCCAGTGAAACTGATGGAACACCTAATCGGGCAGCCAGCTCATTGTCCATAAAATCACCCTCTGCTCCAGAATCAATTAAAGCTGACACCTGATAACTAGTTTTATTAAATTGTAATGAAGCCTGGAGGACGGAACGACCACCAGAGGGCAGCAATGTATTAGTGACGCTCACCGTACGCCCCTCCTTGGCCGAAAAACGCCGCCCCTTCACTGGACACGAGGCCGCCACATGCCCCGCCCCCCCACAGTAGAGACACAGACTGTGAGTGAGGCGATGGCGCCTCTCGGTGATCGTCAGCCGGGCTCTCCCGATCTGCATGGGCTCCTCCTCAGGCATGACGAGACGCTGAGAAGTTGCGTCACCCGCCGCTCCAGCGACCAGGTCGGAGAAAAAGCTCGCGAGAGACCACGCCCCTCCGATGGCGGGACCGGAGAGCTATCCGGTTGTCAACGCGGATGGCGAGGTCGACTAAACCGTCGAGGCTGGGAGGCAGTTCGAGAGAATATATCTCGTCCTTGATGTAGTCTGCCAACCCGTGAAGAAAGTGATCCCACTGCGCTTTAGCATTCCATCCGCATGACGCGGCGAGAGTGCGGAACTCTATGGAGTAATCCGACACCGACCGACCTCCCTGTTGCAGCAAAGATAACGCCCGCGCCACCTCCGTCCCAAGCGCGGAGCGATCGAACACCTTGCGGAGCTCCTCCGAAAACTCTTTAAACGAGCTGCAACACTGATGATCATTGTCCCACATGGCCGTACCCCATTCTCTCGCTTGTCCGACTAAAAGCGTGATGATGAATGCCACTTTAGCTCGCTCCGTGGGAAAACAAGAGGGCTGGAGTGAAAAAGTCAGCGAACATTGTGACAGAAATGAACGGCATGAGTTGGGCTCACCGGAGTATGGAGCAGGTGGATTAAGACGAGGCTCCGCATGACGGGAAGCAACACTCTCTGGTTCGGACGGAGGTTGTACAACAGGAGTCGCGGGAGGAATAATCTGAAGCCGATCAAGCCGTTCTGTGAGCTGGGTCAGTTGCAGTGACAGCTCCGAAAAAGCGTGACGAGAAGCGGTGATTTCCTCCTGCTGTCTACCCAGCAGCGTGCCCTGCTGCCTGAGGATTCGGAGAACATCGATCTCCTCTGCTGAGTCCATAATGGTCAGTAGATTCTGTCAGGAACGCGAAGAGAGAGAACTCAAACGCAGAGGATTCGGGCAACAGTTTATTGGGTACAACAAAAAATACCAAAATAATCCAACGTGTGAATGTCACACACACACACAAACTGAAGCCTGGTGTAGCAACTCCAGAGCCGTCCGTACAGACACCTGCGGACACAGGCTGTGGAGACCACCTCTGGTGCAATGCCCAACGGGACGTGGAAAGCGAGACAGAGGATCTCGGGCACACGGCCAACGAAAGACTCCTCGTCTAGACGTCCTGAGCACAACAGCGGTAAAGGTGAGGAAACAGACACACAGCACAATAACAATGACAACGCGAAATCTACTGACAACAAGGGACAGACACAGCAGAGAATAAAAGGGAGAATGGGAACTAGCAACAGGTGAGGACAATCAGCTCGTGATCTGCACACACCAGCGCTGAATTATCAGCGCTGATTGCCCAGGTCACGAGCTGCAGCAAATGACAGGACACAGACAACAGGGAAGCCGATGAAGCACCCTGAACCGTGACAGTTTTATGTGATGTCAGAAAGTTGCAGAAGTTTGGAATGAGTTTTTTGTCGCTTGGTTTCACTAAATGTCCTTTGTGAACTATGAATTATGTTATCATAGTATATCAGATTTTTAATCCAAAAGATAGGATATGACCCATTTAAATCTTGCTTTGAGAAGTGAGAAGCTGATTTAAACAGAGATTGGTAGGTCTGTTAGTAAAATCTGTTGACTTAAGCAATCTTTGTTGCATTACGTGCAAAAGTTTTTTCTACAAAGTTTGCATGCCTGTAACTCAAGAAGTATTAAAGATATCTTAATGCCTTTTTAGATTTCAGGCGTTAACAAACTTTGCTTTTAGCATTTTTAAAGACCTATATGGTTCAGATATTGGAATTTCAATATGGCTTCAGAAGTAAAGTGTTAAATTGTACACATTTTCAGTGGTCAAAAACCAGATGTGGGTCACTTTGCATTTAGCTGATATTTATTTTCTTTTAAAGGCGAATGTCTGAAAAAAAATAATGTTGAAACTAGAACTGAACCTTGTTTCCTTTTATCAAGACAATTGCATAGAACGTACCTGTACAAGTGCCATAAATATTCTTTTTTGGAATCTTCATTTTTAAGGCCCTGTATATTTTAATCCCAGAGATATTGAGAGCTCAGTGCAGCTCCATGTACAAATGATTGAAAAGAGCTAAAAAGAACACTAGTATGGGGGATTCCAATAAGTAATTTATTGTCCTCCTTGTCCAACCGCAATTGCCAAAGCGTGATTCATTTGTTAACCACTTGTACATGCTCATGATGTTTTTATTCCAAATTATCATTTGGCTTTTATACCAAAACTTTACCTTTTACTATTGTATACTTTATACTATTGTTCAGTCTGCATACATGTCGGACCCAACTTTATTAGACTGATATTGCACAGTGTGATTTGTAATGACCTTATAAGATTGCTGAAATCGCACAGTCTGTAGAAGTCACAAACTGCTGTTACACATTACTGCACTGTTTACACAAGCACCAAAATAAACCGGCAGCTCTGACATACTGCTTGTTTGTGTGGTGTGGTGTAAAACTATCCTAAGATTGTGAGGTTTACAGAGAGGGCCAAGAAAGCATAGCAGAGTGGAAAGAAGTCTGTGTATTGGTTAAGGGCTGCCCAGAGAAAAAGAGGTGAGGGAGAGTTTGCTGTCAGTTTCTGTGAGATTGAACAGCTTCTGAAGAGCCTCTTGAGGAGGAAAGTGGAGTGTTATGTTTTGGAGGAGTGATTCTAAAGACATGTGGGAGAGAAAAGACACATAATGAGACATGGAAGACTGACATGAGGGACAGAACGAAGATAGTGAGCAGAAGGAACCAAGAGTGGTGGACAACAGTTCTGATTGAGCAGGCATGAGGAACTTAAAGGGATACTCCACCTCAAAATGAAAATTTTGTCATTAATCACTTACCCCCATGACGTTCCAAACCCGTAAAAGCTTAGTTCGTCTTTGGAACACAATTTAAGATATTCTGGATGAAAACCGGGAGGCTTGAGACTGTTCCATTGACTGTCAAATAAATAACACTGTCAAGGTCCAGGAAAGTATGAAAAGCATCATCAGAATAGTCCATCTGCCATCAGTGGTTCAACCGTAATGTTATAAAGCAACGAGAACACTTTTTGTACACGAAGAAAACAAAAATACGCTGATGTGGAGGGACGCAGAGGAGACGAATTGTTGAATAAAGTCGATATTTTAGTTTTATTCGTGTACAAAAAGTATTCTCATCGCTTCATAATGTTACAGTTGAATCACAGATGGCAGATGGACTATTCTGATGATGCTTTTCATATTTTCCTGGACCTTGACAGTGTAACTTACTTGGCAGTCAATGGGACAGTCTCAAGCCTCCCGGTTTTCATCCAAAATATCTTAAATTATGTTTCAAAGATTAATGAAGCTTTTACGGGTTTGGAACGACATGGGGGTAAGTGATTAATGACAAAATTTTCATTTTGGGGTGGAGTATCCCTTTTAAGAAAAGAAGTAAATGCAGTGAATATTGCAGATGCTATGTGGACATGTGGGTTGTGACTGAATAAAATCCTATTCTAACATGCTGAGCTTGGCATCTATCATGTACTTCCCACCCACTAGTGCTAAACCAGAGCACAACCTTGAGCTGTGCTTTTATTTTCTTTAGCTTTTTAGGTTATTGATTTCATTAATGGAATTGTGAAGCACAAATTGAATCTGTGGCATGCTGCAGATTACCAAAGAAAATGTTAAAAAAATATATATATGAATAATGTCTACAGTAATGCACTTACAATAGAAGTCAATGGGGAAAAGTAATGAGAGAAGCTAACAGAATACAAAGCATTAGTTGCAGAATGAGACACTCATTTTCATGCTCAGTTATTATATTGTGTGATTTGTTCATAATATTTTCACTATAGCAGGACTGATAAACTCTTTAATTTGTTGCATTGCATGCTATATGGGTTTGACACCCCTGACATTCAGTGTTTATCCCTGAGGCAATGCATTCGAAATGGTGTGTATTCTTTCTAAGTGCATTACTTAAGATTTATGTTTGTTTTTACAAACCACCCATGAGTAGTTAAAATTTTGATATAGCACCTTTCCAAACTGTGTTTACAGAGAGCTTTACAGAAGACTTACCATCCACACACATTCATATGGCAGCAGTTACCAGGAAGTAAGAGTGACAGGGTATAATATGTGAGTACATAGGAATACCAGAAGAAAAACAGTGCAAAAGTATGATGCATAAAATTAAATAATGCAAAACTAAGTATGGAGAGAAGAGAGGGAAACTGCCTGAGGAAAATAAGTTTTAAAATTGCTACTTGAGAAAGCTTGGGTCCAAAGTAACTAAAGGCTGATTCAGCATTTTTAAAGGTGCATTCAGTAATTTGATGCTAATTTAAAAGTTTGTGTTTTTGTGAAGAGTCATCTGAATGGTGTACACTCAAATGAGATGAAGACAGTTAATAGTTTTCCATAAAAATAAATAAATAAATAAATGTTGCAGTTCACCATGTATTTCAGCAGTTTATTTATTAGCAGTGTTACACAGGTTGTAATCAGATTACTTCTCTTCAAGTAACTAATAAAGTAACTCTTTACATTTTAATTTGCAAGAAAATATCTGTGAATTTTTCAAATAATTAATGCCAGTTACTTTGTTTTCCATGTATTGACTGACAGCTCTCCTGTCCTCAAGTTGAGAGATTCAGGAGTGAGTGCAGAAGTGTTGTGTGCACTGTTTGAACATGATGTGAACATGCATTTACTCATCTCACTTGCACAAAAATAGATTCAGTATTCCTCAGTATGAATAAAAACAGTGAAATACAAACTCAGATTATGACACAAACCTTCAATAATTAAATATGTTAAATAACACAAACATCCCTTATGTATTTAATCCCATTTTATTCACCAATGTCTTTGCTGCTGACCTTCAATGATCCAGTTCAACTGTACTCCCGGTCCTATTCGTCATACTATCCAGAATGGCAGCACAGCTGAAAGCTTTGTTTATACATATAGAGATGTGAATTTACATTTCCTTCAGCCTGAGGCTTCTTTATTTCACCCTTGGTGTGAAAGGGCTTTTAAATTTGTCAAAAATAAAACTTTTTATATTAAAGACAAACAAGCGAGCCTAGCCCAGATAAGGAAAAGCAATGCAAAAGTAACATAATGTATTACTTTCCATTAAAAGTAAGTAATGCAATTAGTACATTTTTTAGGGAGTCACGCAATATTCTAATGCATTACTTTTAAAAGTAACTTTCCCCAACACTGTTTATTAAATAGTGGAACACACTTGTTATCGCACTTTAGTGCTCAATGGAGACAGACCAAAAAAGCAGAAAAGGTACAAAGCCAGAAGTGAGAAAGACCAACAAAGTGTAAACACTGGTACGGCTTATACAAAGTGTAAAGACCTGACAGAGCATATCCTGAGTAGTGATGACCAAGCTGCTAATTTTTTTGTTGTTGTTTTCAGAAAACTCAGGAGTGATCATGCTGAACCGCATTGACAGATAGCAGAGCAGCCATTGTGGCATTACTTAAAGTATATAAACTACTAAACTACTGAATGCACCATTAAAGTCTGCATTAAATTAATTACATTTACATTCAGTTAATTAAACATCTTCATATTCTTAATGCATTTGACAGGTATTATTGTGAACAATTCATCTGAGCATATATACGTATATATTAGCATTTTTTTTTTTTTTTTTGATAACATCCTTTGATATGACTTACTTCTGCTTCCATTCTTTTCAGAATCCAGTCAATAAATGGTGGACAAAAACAATTCTTTCTCTTTTTTTTCTTGTTTGGTAAGCTGCTTTTCTACATTTCATGCTTATTTTAAGCATTTACAGTACAACTAGCAAGTTACAGTTTGAATATTTCCGGGTAAATTACCTGGAATTGGAAAGTAGACATAAATTGGGATGTGCCATGTATGCAAAACGTCATTTTGCAAAATCTTTGAAAATTATTATGCAGCTTAATAAGATCATATTTATTGAGCGATTATGTGGAATATGATGAATAAAATGATAAAATAGAAATATATATATAGTTTAAATATACATTTTATTTGCAGTTCTTTGAACTTTAATACTATTTGTAGTATATTATAAAACAGTATACAAATATAACAACATATTCAGTGTATTTACTTGGGGACATTACTTGTCCCTGTACGCAGCTTTTGGCTTCACAAGACATTAACTGATCGACTGGAGTGTTGTGGATTACTTGTGGATTATTGTGATGTTTTTATCAGCTGTTTGGACTCTCATTCTGACGGCACCCATTCACTGCAGAGCATCAATTGCTGAGCAAATGATGTGATGCCACATTTCCCCAAATCTGATGAAGAAAAAAACTCATCTACATCTTGGATGGCCTGAGAATGAATACATTTGGGTAAATTATTCCTTGAACTTTTTTACACTTGTAACATTCCATTAATGACTTTTAATTAGGGATGTGCAAAATTATATATTTTCTTAATAGGCTAGTAGTCAATGAGCTGTTTGAACTACTAGTCATCTAGACAACATTTATGAAAATCTTATTTAGTGCCATGCACACCACACACCAGATGCTTTTACAAAGAAATGTAACAAAAGACACAATGCATAGAGCCGCACAACACTAAACGAGCACTGCAGATTGACTTTCTCTAATACATTCAGATGCTTTTGATTAGCAGTTTAATCAGTCTGAATGGTCAGCCTGGCTCTCACTGCCGCCCAGTTGGCAGAGGGATTAAATCCAGAGCTATGACATAAAAAGAAATGTGTTCGCTCAGTTAACGGCACATTGGTCTTATTATCTGAAAACCTAAAAACATTTGTCTGCTGAGGAAGGCAAGTAGGTGATGAATGGTGATTGTGTTTAATGCCATCTGGGGTCACACAGAGCTATCATTGCAGGATTGTCAAGAACTGCATTGTCAACACAATATTACAGAAATGGAAAGGGTGGCCAGCAAATGTTGGAATTATGCAGCCCGCAGAGGCCGTGTCCTCCAGTGCTTTGAAGAGCCGTGACACAGGTATGTTGTTCCCTGCTTTACAGCAGCACATTTACACTCACAGCTGACATTATTCTTGTGTGAGACATAAACAGAGGCCTTTTGCAGTCATTTAGCACAGGAGGCTAAACACATCACATAATGTCAAACAGCCCTCAGCTAAAGCCTATTCCAGCAGTTCCAGGTACTTATATCTATTATAGGTGCTGGGCTTTTCATTTTTGTTAAAGCTTGCTTTTGGTTACTTGTGTTTGGTAGATATGTCTCTCGTAACTATGGATGCTTAATTGCACCACATAAATTAAGAAAAGCTAAGTGTGCATTTTTATCTCACAATTCAGACTTTTTCTTGCAATTCTGAGCTTATATTTGAGTTCATACAGTTCCTTCTTTTTTCGCCCAGGATTGCAAGGTACTGTATAATTTGGAACATAAACTAGCAACTTTGAGAAAAAAAAAAAAAGTAAAAATTGTGAGATTAAAAAGTTGCAATTACAATTTTTAAATTCTGTTGCTGAATCAAAACAAAGTAAAACAAAAACATAGTGTTTTTTTTTTTGTCCAACAAGTCTGAATGGTGCGATTGGCGATTTGTGACAAACTCACAATTTTGAGATAAAGTCAAAATTGAGATTAAAAAGTCACACTTAAAATTTTATTTTTTTTTATTCTGTAGCTGAAAAAATAGAATTGCAAGATATAAATTTAGAAGTGTGAGTTATAAATTTGCAATTCTGAGAAAAATTGACTTTCTTTTTTATTCCGCAAATGAAACAAGCAAACACACAAAAAAAAGAATTTAAGAAACAGCGATATAAACAATGCTGAGAAAAAAGTCAAAATTGTATGCGATAAAAAGTATGAGATATATATGCTGAAAAAAACATCTGAATTGCAAGACATGAAACATAAATTCACAATTTAGAGAAAAATAGTCAAAAAGATATAAAAAGTCAAAATTATGATTTTATTTTTTATTCCGTAGCTGGAAAAAGAAAAAGAAAAAGAAAAAAAAAGAAGAAGAAGCCAGAATTGTTAGATTAAAAAAAATTGCGAGATTATAGATTATAGTTTATTGCAAACTTGTATGTCATCTATTTAACTATATTTGTAATTACACATTTGTAAAGATGAAGTTGCAATTTTGTACATTTAAAATCTATTAACTTTAAATAAAATATTGAATTACACACCAGAGTTAAAATGATATCCAAGTACTTTACATCTGCTTTAGTAATAATATTCAACATAATAAGAGTACTTCTTTAAAGTAAGACAAGGTTATTACACATAAAGATTTAAAATTTACTTTAAAGTGCACTTAAAAAAAATGTTTACTAAATTATGTTTGAAGCAGCACATTTTACACCAGCATATCAGAGTCAGGGCACTTGAAAGTGTCTGGTCTTTATCTCCTTGGCTTAAGTATGAAAAAGTATTTACACCAAACAATTGATTTATGATTTAACTGCATCCTCAAGCATTACTGCAAATCTCATCCCTTCAGCTACATCTTTCCACCCAGACTTCAAAAAAGTCCCCCTCTCTATCTTTACATTTTTCACACGGTGGGTCTACCTGCCACGAATGCCAAAGAGGACTGTGAGAACCCCAGAGACAAACGCCACGGGAATCAGACAGCAGAAGCACTGAGGAGAGAGAAGTGTAGGCCCTCAGCACAGGATGAGCAGGACCTCTTTGAAGACTTTTAATAGGCCTGTTTTGTTTGTGAGCTGCCAGTATCTGTCACACTGAGTCCAGATGTAGGAACACATTCTTCTCAGACTTCCTCTGTGACTGACTTCCTAAAACTTCACTTTTTGTTCTCCTCAAGTTCATTCAGGTGTCCTAGCAGAGTAGCCACAGTAAACTATGAATTACTAAAACCATTGATGTTTGACAACCACAATGTCAGCAGCAGTGGCTACAATAAGAGGACAACAACAGAATAAACAGAAACAGTCTTTATTAAACGAATTAAAATGCCCAAAGAGAACAGAGAGCTTACACTACACTGCATACACTACACTTTTATCTGTGGCTTACATTAAGTCTTATTTCATAAATTATATAAAATAAAAAATAAAGATTTTAAACCGTATTATTTTACAATGGTCTAAAGTGCACAGCGCAGGTTTTAACAGGGCATGTTTGAATCCACTTTTAGCATGGTCTAAAGACGGGAAAATGGAGGGCAACGCCAGGGCGTGTGGTTTTAAATCGGGTTTTCCCTAGTTCTCTTAATGATGACCTCTTTTTTAGACCAGCATGCCCATGGGCGCACAAATGGTTGCAAATGCATATGCTATCTAAACAAATGCACCTGAACACACCTCTTTTTTAGACCAGCATGCCCATGGGCGCACAAATGGTTGCAAATGCATATGCTATCTAAACAACGTGCCGCATTGCGCCGGGTGTATGATAGGACCCTATATGTTCATATGTAACCACTGAAAAAGAATAATCATTGGGAGAAGTGAAGAAAAAAAGTGATGATCCTTTCTCCATGGCTAGAAATGTTATGTTTGGTTGCCAAAGACAATAATGTGAATAAAAATATAAAGAAACCATAAAATCACGTGCTTCAGTAACATATAAAAGCAAATTCTTAACTCTAGACTAGTGGTTCTCAACTCCAACCCACTGCTCTGCATTTTGTTTGTCTCCCTTATTTATCGCACCTGATTCAGATCATCAGCTCATTAAGAGAGATCCGAACTGAACTGAGTGTGTCAGATTCAGAAACATTCAAACTCTAGACTATTCAAAAAACAAACAAAATCACATTAAAAACCAAATCTCTAGACTATGCAAAAGTGGAACAGAGTTCCGTTAAAATTCAGGGCATCAGATTTTCACAGAACAATTCAGATCATAGTTCCAACTGAATTCTCAGACTGTATTTATATTTTTTGAAAAGAGAGTGAAAGTGACGTGACATACAGCCAAGTATGGTGACCCATACTCAGAATTCGTGCTCTGCATTTAACCCATCCAAAGTGTACACACACAGCAGTGAACACACACATACACACACACCGTGAACACACACTCGGAGCAGTGGGCAGCCATTTATGCTGCGGCACCCGGGGAGCAGTTGGGGGTTTGGTGCCTTGCTCAAGGGCACCTCAGTTGTGGTATTGCTGCCCGAGAAAAAATAAACAAACACTTGAGTCATTTCTCAAAATATCCTCTTTTATGTTCCACAGAAGACAGTAAGTCATCCAGGTTTGGAGCGACATGAGAGTAAGTAAATGATGACAGTTTCCATTTTGGGGTGAACTTTCCCTTTAACGTATTTCTGAACAACAATCATGAAATATTACACTCATACAGCTGAATAGACGGAAGTACAGTACTTCTCTACTTCCATTACAGTACAAGACAAACTGTAAGGACTTATACAACAGTTCATTTTACTGTAAAAAAAAAATACTCTTCACATTTCACTGACTGCATGCCACATGAGCTGCTCACGAGGGTATTATTAGCACTCTATCTGCCATCTGTTAAATAAGAATTCTGCTGATTCAGGCTGTCAGCACAGAAAGTGAAACATTCAATACCAGAAACACCTGACCTTCCGCTGCTGTATGTAGCAAAAGTTCGACTCCTTCCTACAAGTGCTTGGAATTCCAGCTGTTTTTGCATACAAGGCACATACAACTCTATTAATGTATGTTTGACACAGGACCTAATGGGTTTCAGCCTGATAATGATCCTGCCAAACAGGGGAGCAGTTACAGATTCCATTATGGAGCAGTGCAGGCACACATGGCTTGTTATTCAGTCTAAGTGAAGACAATCTTGTGCAGGAATAGCCTGAGACATACATGAGTAGGGTGGAAGAGATGTCAAGCTTTGAAGAGAGGATCGGGAATGAAAGGAATGTGTCAGGGGTTGATAAAATGAGTCTTATCACGGGTGCATTCCTCATCTGAGAGATGGAGGCCAGGGAAACATTAAGAAGATGAAACAAGAATATTTGCAGCTTACAGCCAGCTGCTTTTCCTTAATGTTGTAGCTCGTACTGGTTCACCGTTTGCAGTTAGAGGAGTCTGCAAGCATCATTATTACTATTTGCCATTTTAGGATTTTGGATTTAAACATCCTCTCTAAACATCTCATCACAGAACATTTGCACTACAAATATGAGTCATGCTTCAAACCACGTGGCTTGTTGGGGGAGATATTATTACAATCAAACATACTCTTTTTCAGCCTGGTGAATGATAAAACAGGTTTAAAAATAACCATAGACTTACAATAAGGGACCCAAGCCATATCAAGAGACCAGTATATCTTGGGGAACAGTAAGCATCCGTTTTGCAACCAACCACAACACCCTAGCAATGATCTAGCAACCACCCAGCAGTGTGTTTCCTATAAGCCAAGTTCTGTCATTAACAGCTTAGTTTCTCAATTAAATATTTCCCGATATCATGCAGTAGTTCCAACAAACACTCGTAAACAGCATTGCAAAAAAACTGGTTGGAACTACAGCTTTCCACCTGTAGTTGGAAGCATAGTTTATTGTTAGTACAACATAAAGACTTGAAGAGATCATGTTCTTGAACACAATAAGCATGCATTCTATTCTGTCTCCTTAATTTCATATAAATATGGGTACATTCTATATGTTTTAATGTGTCAACAATCAGTTATGAAGTAGTCCTCAGTTGCCATTTTCATTATTTACAGCAGCATCTATGAGAAATTACATTGTGGAAGAGACCTGCTGACTGAATTAATTGCATATATATAGGAGTAAAGGGAAGTCGTGGCTTAACGGTGAGAGTGTTGGACTTGCAATCCAAGGGTTGTGAGTTGGAGTCTCGGGCCGGCAGAATGGGCCGGCAGTCATGGTAGGTGGGGGGAGTGAATGTACAGCTCTCTCAATCTTCAGTACCACGGTTGTGAGTTGGAGTCTCAGGCCAGAAGGAATTGTAGGTGGGCGCCGCAGAAAATGGTACAGCGCACTGCTCCGGGTGTGTGTACCAGATGTGAGGTGCAAGATGGGTTACCAGAGCACGAATTCTGAGTATGGGTCACCATACTTGGCTGTATGTCTCATCACTTTCACTTTTTTTTTTTACTTTCGTCACTTTCAACTTTCATTGCAATGCAGTGGTTATGCAGCAAGTTTCCTTGTTGCATGGGAAATCTACACAGCTCTTACCAGCTGGTCTCCATAACACTCACCCCTGAAACCTCACTCCCACCCTAGTTTTGAACCTTCATCAATCTGGCATGGGGGTCAGGTGCACTAGCAAGGATGCTAAAGACCAAAGCCTCTAACGCCAGTCACTAGTGTGCCTGGCAATCCACTAGTAAAGACTCAGAATAACCTGGTCTAGCAGTCACCCAGAACAATCTAGCAACCACTTAATTACTACTTATCAACTACCTTCCAACCTTCCAGGAGAGCCCTGTAACCACCTAGAAACCACCAAAGCATAGGCACCCTAAAAAGTGCCTAGGAAAGACCCATGAACACCCTATCAGCTTATGAGCAATGCCATAGTAACCACCTAGAACATCAAACAGATGCCTTAGTAATCATCCAGAATAACACAGGTCTAGCAATCTAGAAAATGCCTAGTAACCACCTAGCAATTGCCTTGCAACTATCTAGAACAGCCCTGAAACCATATAGAAACCACCAAAGACACCCTAAACTGCCCAGGAAACACCCATAAAAACCTTATAAACTGATCAGAATTTCCCTATTGACCACCCAGAAAAACAAAGCAATGCCTTAGTAACAATCTTGAAATGTGAAAATCCTTACGAATCACTCTCAACACTCCAGCATTGTAGAGGCAAGCTTAGTATACAGAAAGAGCAGTATTATTCAGTAGCTAAGTGTGAAAATCTGATTCCACAAAGGTTTCCCATATTGCCTCAAAGGTACAAGCATCAAGGACATTTTCATATATTAGAGCAACAAAGAGACATGAATGGACAACCTGCACCAAATGTTCCAGGGCATATTGTTGGATGTCATAGGTTCATTCTGTCCTGAGAAGAAACCATCATTTGTGGTGCTGAATGTGTGTGTGCTGTGGTGTTCCACTCCTGAAATAAAACCATTTCTGGGCTTCATTCTCTTGTCTCGCTTGCCTTTGTAATGGCATCATCTCAATGGAAACTCTCTATAGTTAGATTGATTGCTGTGTGCATAATTGTGCAATCCTTCCAAACTTTTCCTTCCAGAAGCTGTATTGCACACAAAAGGCTTTTTCTCTACACCCCCTTCTTTCCCTAGTCATGCGAGGTTGAAACGTCTGTGCACTCAGTAAGAGGCCAGATAAGCCTTCCCATCAGCCCTCTCACCCCCTTCACCCATGTTGGGGAAGATTTTATTGATGCAAAGTCAGAGCTCCCCATGACACTTCCACACTGGCACATTTCGAGCCCTGTGCCCAGGCAAAATATCAGTGACATGTAGCTTTTGTTTTGTGGGTCCAAATCAGAAGGGCAAACATGTTTATGTGTAACCTCTTTTTTTTTCGTTTATTTGCATGAATTTCAACTTATAGTAATGCAAATTTAACATAGGATGTGATTGCTTTATTTTAGCCCTGTGGCTCAGTTTATTTCCATGGAGGCCTGACGCAACAGGAAATCTCGCAGAGATAGAAAAAATATCCTACACTTTATTTCCCGTAAGCAATATGTAGGCAGGGTTCTGGATAACCCACAGAACCTGCATGCAACACATTCGTGTGAACACAATCGTATACTCACTGTACACAAAAACATTCCCGTTGGATTTATTATGGCGGTGTTTGGCTGAATACTCCCTAAATTCTACACTAAAATAATAAATAAATCTTCATGGCAGGCGCGTTTTCCCTCGGTAATAACATGCTAACTGGTTGTTTTTCTCAAGGGTTCAATGGTGGGAAACCAAGTGTGTCAGTGTGATTTAGGACAGACACGGTGGGTGCAAAGACACTTTGTTTTAAATAAAAAATGAACATAATATGTTCAAACAGAAAAAAAAAAGTGTCAGTGGAGAAGTAGTCACTGCAAGGGGGAGTGGCATCCGTGCCTTGCTTGGATAATGTGAAGGACAGGGATCGCTGGAAGGTTTTATTTTATTTATTTTTTTGTCTTTGGAATAACATACACTGATGAATCCTGCGCAATAAGACCAGAAATCATCAAGTTAGCATCCAGTCAATTAGACCAGAGGTCCACTGCACATTTTGTATGTCTCTCTTATCTGACACACTCAGTTCAGTGGAAGGATGGAGGTCTTTGCTGACGAGCTGAATCAGATGTATTGAATAAGGAAAACTTACAAAATAATATGCAGTGCTGTCGGTCCCTAGGACCAAAAGAAGAAAAAAAAAATTAACCTAAATTAGTTTACTTACCCGTACTGCTGCTCAGGCACAATAGTAAAGCTGCAAGTAGTCTTTAACTCCTCCTGATGATTTCTGCAGGACCGTGACTTAATAGACAGGTGTAAGTAATCTAACTATGACTTTATATTTGATTTCAGTGCACCTGTGGACATAAATATGCACTAAAAGCCGGAAATGTCAAAACTGTTAGGAAAGATTTCACACAAATGTCCCTCAGGGGTTAATGAAGTGTTTTGTAGAGCCAGTTAAACTCTGACTCACAGAATTCAGGCTGTTTGAATCAGCATATTACCAAAAGAGCTCTTATGTAACTCAAGGAGGCAAGCTTAAACATGCAAATTACTGAAACTTGCAAGATAATGCTATCCCAAGGCCATGTGACCTTCTGAGACATAGACATAGACAAATTCACTGTCCGTACCTTTAAATTTCTAAAGTGAAAATAAATTGTTGGAACTTTAGAAATTTATACTGTATGAAGTGAATGGTCTCCTCATTAGTCATATTTTTCATATTCATACAGCTCTATCAGTGATGTGTAGTTAACTTCTGAAATTAGGTTGCATCTCTCCATGTACTGTTTTTTTTTTCTTTTAGTCCAATGTAATTTCATATTCCATTTGATGTTTACAAAAGTAATGCTTTTGAGTGTGTTAAGGCCAAAGTATACTCTGGTTTTTAAATATGCATTTAACACTGCTCATAATTTACTTGGGGTTTACAATTAATCCTAGGTATTTATAAACTGACGTTTCACACTGTACATTCTTAAACCGTGCAGTGTCAGTGTTATTGATGGGATGAATGCAGCACGCAACCTATACTATCAAGTTTTCCACAATGGACTTTTGTACTATAAAGGTTAGAATGAAATTGTCTCTTCACTCCAAGACGTGTTTTCCATCACAATTAGAATTTTTTCCCCTCAAATACTAAAATGACTGTTTATACAACACATTGCAAATGTGACTGTCCAAAGAAGGTGCGTATAGCCTTGTTCAGACTGTCAGTCCAAATCCGATTGGAATCCGATCTAAATGTTTGACTATCCACACTGTGTATCGCAACTGTTCAGATCCGATTTGTGTGTCCAGTTGCACTCTTTCATTTTACTGAATACTGTATATGCATTGGTTTCTATGGTAGCGACATTGCGTTGGTATGCCTATGCTAAAAACAACAATAACAGCAACCCATTTTGCAATACAGATGTTGTTTTGTTACATGACAAGATGTTGTCGTCGCGCTGGATAATATCACCTCTGGAATACACTGCTTTATTCCGTGTTGCCATCTCTGCCAGTCCCAAAACTCGAAGAGGTGTGTAGACCAGCTATAGAGTGTAATTTTCCGCTTGACTCGCTCTTAGCAACAACACAACCTTGAGTCTGCGCAGACGTTCAGCATGTTTTCTACAAACAACGCCTGACGAGATTACATTTTACGTAGCATGAGAAAGTGACACGGGCAAAAAAGTTACACAAAATCCAATCTGAGCAGTCAGACTGAAACAGATTTCCAGAAATGCGATTTGAAAAGGATATCAAACCACATATGAATGTAGCTTGAAACATGTTTTTTTTTTGTCAGTCACACTTGCTTAAAATCATCGGATTCCAATCGAATATGCACAGAAATTGGATTTGGAAATTGAAGTGCTAATCTCACTTGTAAATTACGATGTGAAATTTACCTACAACCAGGATTACGAAAGCAGGGTTCTGAACAACAATAACCTAGGGTTAGGCACAATGTGAAAAGCCTTTGAAAGAGTTATGAATTATGAGCCACTGCATTTTGGTTTTGTTTTTGGAGCAGGAAAGCCTAGGATTCAAGGTCAACTACGCACTGATGGCTCATGGATGTAACACACAGAATCACTTCGTATTTGACTACGATCAGTCACCCTGGAGAAGACTCCATTAATTATACAGTAAAATCATGTGCTGGTGCTGCTGAGCAGAATAAAACCATTAACACTTTAAGACGCTGGTGAGAGTGTTAGGCATTTACATGTGAGGTCATGTGTTTAGGTCTCCACAGGACAGATCGAGCATCACACCTCACCGGCCCAAAGGGATTTGTCATTAATGTATCAGCAGTTCTAGCTCATATGCTGTCCCAGCATGCAAATCATGAGAGGAGAAAAGGCACTATTAAATATGCAGATAAAAACAGCTCAAGAGCCCAAGAGACATGATAGTAAGAAGTCCTTTAGCAGAGGCTCGTATCCAAAGCCACTTATGGGGTAATCTTCCCTTGAGTAACCTATATCTTGTTAAGTGGTGTTATCTAATGCAATAGTATTATCTGAAGGATCAACACATGCACTGAGTTTGTCTTGGTTATTGTTCCAGGGCCCATATTCACAAAACATCTTAAGGCTAAAAGTAGCTTGTAACTCACCGATTTAGGAGAAAATCTTAAAAATAATGGGCGTGTCAATCATAAATTTATGACTCCTAAATTTTTACTCTAAAAGTATTTCACAAATCATTTTAGCTCTAAAACAAGCTTCTAAATCTGTGTAACATTAGGAGTAATGAAGAGGACTCCTAAGTAAGACCAAACCACAAACTATTCGTAAAATAGCTGTTTCCAGCAATCTGCCTCGGAACATAAACATTTTAGAAATATTTGATGATAATGAGCTTTTATAAATATATCGCCTTTGGTTTTAAAGGTTATAATCATTAACCAGCAAGAGGTAACAGCTGTTCTTGCCTCCAGTTTGGTTTTCTTTTACGTTTGCATGTCTTACTATGATTATTCTACTCTGTTTATTAAAAGGCTGTTTATATGCATATTCATTAATTATGCGAAGCATACATGTAAGAGGCTGACAATTAGCTGAACACCTACTTATTTAATTAGTGACACTTAGCCTGCATTTTTATATCTTTATTTTAACATTTTAATTTTTAAACCTTTATCTTTACCTTTACCTTTGTTACAATATGCTGCCGGGAGGAACGAAGGAGCCATGGATAAACGAAACTATCATTTATAAATCCAACACACAGGATAAATCTTGGAAGGGAAGGAAAACACACATACACAACTGGTAGACCTGACCAACACAGACTGAAACTTAAATACATGACATAACAATGTAACTGGGAGGAACACAGGTGTATTGAATGACTAATTAATTAAACGAGGACAGGAACATGACCAAATAAGGGAATAGGTACAGAAACAGTGGCAAAAACACGACAAAACAAGTCCATGATCCTGACATATTCGCCCCCCTCCCGGAAGGCGCGTCCTCACTCCGTAGAACAACAGAGGGGGGGAATGGGTGGGAACTTGGGTGGAGGCTTGGGAGGAGGACGGGCACCTGGGAGTAGGCCGGCAAACAGAGTCCATGGGGGTGACGAAGGAGGGAGGAACCAGGGAGGTGCCAAGAGAGGCTTGGAGCAGGAGGAGCCAAGCAGGACCCAGGCCACAGCCATGATGGTGACCCACGGTGGAGCTGACGGAGGGAGGCGCCATGGAGGAGGAAGGGCCGACAACTCCAGGAGGCCGGTCAATGGCAGCGGAGCAGGTGGCTGAGGAGCCCAAGGCGACAGAGAGCCGATGAGCCAGGGCGACGGGGAGGATGCAGAGGTCCAAGGCGGAGCAGATAGCGCTGGCGACCGAGGCGGAGATCCAGAAGGCCGCGGTGGAGCCATGGCGACAGAGGACCCAGGTGGAGCCGAAGGGAATGAGGAGCCTGACAGAGCCAGAGGGATGGAGGGATGAGGCACAGCCAGAGGAGTGGAGTCCCAAGGCGTAGGATGGTCGACGACAGACCAAGGAGGAGCCGGAGGGACGAGGGAGCCCGGCGGAGCCAGTGGACAGATTGGCCACGGTGGAGAGGAAGGAGCTAGGAGTCATAGTGGACAGGTCAATGGGCCGAGGCGGAGTCCGGGGCTTAGAGGCTGGAGGTGGAGTCAAGGGATACTCCAGCCATGGCGACGCTGGAGGATGGCAGTCCCGTGAAGCTCGCACCGTGCTGATAGTGGGCTGAGGGCGAGCAGAGGGGCTACCAGACAACAGCGGAGGCAGGAGTGGGCGGGGGGGTGGGCATTTGTGAGCTTCCGGGCGTTCAGGGCTGGACGTGGAAACTGGAGACCAACACAGAATGCACAGACTGAAACTTAAATACATGACATAACAAGGTAATTGGGAGGAACACAGGTGTACTGAATGACTTATTAACTAAACGAGGACATTAACATGACCAGATAAGGGAAAATAGGAATAGAAACGGGGCAAAAACACAACAAAACAGGTCCATGATCCTGACAAATATTGGGATATATTACCCATGTACATAGAGGCCCTTGTAATTTGACAGTGGCTGTAAAATTCAATATTTTAAAACAAAAAGTCCTCAATAAGTTGGTTACGTGGTACTTCACAGGCCCAATAGTCCCACTGGACAAGCTAATGGATTCCCTTGAAATGATTTCCTGCCCAAATATGATTCTTGTTCTGGCTGATAGACTGAAATACTAATGAGGGTGTCTTGAAAGGATTATCATCATTGGGTCAATATCACCAGAGTGCCTTTCAACCCTCACAATACTCAAAAATGTTGGTTTTAATTTCCCATTCGCTTTAAGTCATGTCATAAATAGTAGACACTCAAGTACTATAGAAACATAATAGCTGAGCTCCCATTTTTTTTTTGATAATTATTGGCCATTACTTGAAGCATAAACCATAAGATATGTCCACCCTGTCATGGACATATATATTACTGGTAAATACATTTTCATTGCAAAATTAAGATGCAAATTATATTTTGTGTATGGTGTCCCTTTCCTAGACAGGGTTATTTTTTTGCTTTCAAATTATTAATACATAAAAAAAATCATTGTAAATCATGTGTTTTTAAAGAAACTCATACAGTTTGCACATATTTTTTCTTATTTGGAGAAAACTGATATTTATATGCAGTTTTTTTGTTTGCATGTTATTGCCCTGTCACCTAGCTATTGAACACACTGGATTATATGGATATGATTGAATTATTATTTAAAATATTATTTTAAATGATCAAGATAACAGGGTGGACCAGCACATGACCGGGTGGACACATAATGCAGAACACACAAAATATGACAATGAAAAATTTATTCAACTTCGAAAAAATAATATAATAATAATAAATAATAAAATTACATCCTCAGTCACATTGATATGTGTTCATTTTAGTTTTTAGCAATATTAACTACAAATGAATGCTATGTCCACCCTGTCATGTGTATGTCCACTCTATCCAGTCTAAGTGGCGACAGGGTGGACATTTTGAGCTTCAATTAGTATATTAGCTTACAAAATAATTTTGACTTGTTAAATAATTAGTCTGGTTGTTGAAGAGAATTTGGTCTATTTAAACATACATATTTTGAAAATACTTTATTTGAATCACTTCTGGCATATTTTATGCCGACAGGGTGGACATGTTAAGCCTTGGCAAAGCAAGTAAGCAAACTCAGACAAAGAAAATCTGTCAATTGAAAAGTCACCAACTTCACAACTCACCTCAGCCGTTGAAATTCCCGCCACTGAAGAGACAAAAAATCTGTTGTCCTGATTTCACTATAGTGGATGGCATTTTCTTAAAGGGGTGGATTCTCCATTATGACAGGGTGGACAACCATTCAAGGGACATGGACAAACTCTTCTTTTTTATTAAATAAAAATATTGTTTTTATTACCAAATGATCAATACACTCAAATTGAGTAATTTCTTTTTTTGACAAAATATTAATAGGTGTAACATCTGCATCCGCCATTCATTCATCCAACCGCCAGAGGGAGCCATCTCCCGAATACTGAACACTGCCGCTTCTTCTCTCATCACTTCCTGCCGGCACATGTTATAAGCCATGTTGGTTGTGCATTATGTTGCGAAGTATTGCCAGTTTACCCTGTCTCTACCAAGCGTATTTCATAGTCACGGATTGTTTGCTTGTATATGTCTTTTGCCTGCCTTTGACCTCGTCTTTTGGATTACCGATTTGGATGTGTTTGCTATCTCGACTGCCGCTATTGTTTGTGACCCTTTGCCTGCTTATTGACCACGATATCTGCTCTCCGTTTGCCTCTGTTTGTGCTGTGGTGCTTAATAAAACTCTGCACATGGATTCAAACCCACAACCGCGTCAGTCTTCGTTACAGAATACTTCGCCTGACCAGAATCCAGCAGAGTTGACGCAACTACAGGCCGCGTTCGCTTATCAGAACGAAATGATAAAGGAGTTCCAAGGCCAACTCTCTTCTCTGCAAGCTACAAACGAACACCTAACACGCTACATTCAATCCCTCCCACCAACCAGGCCTGATCCGGTAAGATTTTCTCTACCAGATAAGTTTGATGGTTCACTTGAAAAATGCAGGGGATTTTTGCGTCAGTGTACAATCTATTTTGATAGCCAGCCCGAGGCGTTTCTTAGAGACTCGACGAAGTGCTCATTTACGATGTCATTGTTAACGGGAAGAGCGCTCGAGTGGGCAACAGCTGTTTGGGACCAGAATGATTGTATAAGAACCTCATTTGATTACTTCGCCAAACAAATACTTGAAGTATTTGAGTACCCAGCGGGTGGGAGAGACGTTTCAGTGCAGCTACTACAGTTACGTCAAGGGAATCGCACCGCTGCTGATTATGCAGTTGAATTTCGCACCCTAGCGGCGCAGAGTGGTTGGAATGAGGTGGCATTGAAACCAGTGTTTAAGCAGGGCCTCAATCAGACATTACAGGCTGAACTGGCCTGCAAGGATGTTAGCTCAGATCTCCACCAACTGGTTTCAATGGCTATCGAGATTGATAATCTTCTACGTAATAACCCTCCGAGTTTGCTTGCTACTTCAATGTCCACCCCAGCCACTAATTATCAGGAAACCGCTGAGCCCATGCCGATTGGTTTCACTAAAGTTTCTGTGGAAGAAAAGGAACGACGCCGAATTAACCGTCTGTATTTCTACGGTAGTCAATCAGGTCATCAATGTCATTCATGCCCCTAACAAGCCCTCCCAGATCAAAGTGAGTACTTCCCTAACTACTATGCTGACCAGTTGTTTTACTCTTCTCCTCACAATCAACCATGCTAATTCTGCTCATTGTGTCCCAGCGCTAATTGACTCCGGTTCTGCATTAAATCTGATCCCTCATGAATTGGTCCATAAACTCAACATACAGTACCTGTTATCCAGTGCATACCACCTATTAACATCACTGCCATCAATAGCCAACCTACAGTATTGGTGGAGGAATTACCCATCAAACTATGCCCATTACTGTCAAGATTGGCCTGTTCCACTCAGAAACAATTTATTTGTATGTCACATCTACACCACAACATCCGGTAGTCTTGGGGAATCCATGGCTAACTATCCATGACCCACAGATTTCCTGGAGCTCCAAGGAGCTTACTAAATGGTCCCCATATTGTAACAGCCATTGCCTTCAACTCCCATTACGACTTCCCTGTTTAACCACCAGCATTGAAAGCCCTGCATCTAACAAATCAGTTGTTATTCCCCCAGAATATTCTGACTACAACGAGGTCTTCAGCAAAACCAAGGCCACCCAGTTACCTCCGCACCGCCCCTGGGACTGCGCCATTGAACTGTTACCGTACACCGCACCCCCCAAGAGCAAGGTATATCCATTAACCATTCCAGAAACGCAGGCCATGGAAAAATACATTGAGGAGGCTCTAGCATCCGGTTTCATCCGTCCTTCCACGTCGCCAGCAGCATCAGGTTTCTTCTTTGTTGAAGAAAGGATGGAGGTCTGCGTCCCTGCATAGATTACCGCGGTCTCAACACAGTGACTGTCAAAAACAGGTATCCACTTCCATTAGTTCCTCCTGCATTAGAACAGTTACGTGAAGCCACTATTTTCACTAAATTGGATCTGCGCAGTGCCTACAATTTAATCAGAATCAGAGAGGGTGATGAGTGGAAGACCGCCTTTATCACCACCAGGGGGCACTATGAATACACCGTTATGCCGTATGGCCTGGCCAATGCTCCGTCTGTGTTCCAATCATTCATTAATGAGATTTTCCGTGACATTCTGAATCACTATGTTATTGCTTACATTGATGATATTCTGATCTATTCAAGGACACGTGAGCAGCACATCCATCATGTAGGAAATGTTCTGTCCCGACTGCTGGCTAACAATCTATATGTCAAGGCAGAGAAGTGTGAGTTTCACGTTTCTAGTACCACCTTTCTGGGTTATAAGATAAGTCATAAAGGAGTAGAGATGGACAATGGAAAGGTTGAGGCAGTCACAGAGTGGCCACGTCCTACCACTCTAAAGGAGCTACAAAGATTTTTGGGATTTGCTAACTTCTATAGGAGGTTTATCCGTAACTACAGTTCCATTGCAGCCCCTCTAACTTCATTGCTTAAGGGAAAACCAAAGAAATTATCTTGGACCCAGTCTGCCCAGACAGCCTTTGAGACTCTGAAAACCAGTTTTACTACAGCCCCAATTTTGAAACATCCGGATCCTGAATTACCATTCATTGTAGAAGTAGATGCTTCTGACTTCGGCATTGGAGCAGTTCTGTCGCAGAGACATGAAAACCCTGGAAAAGTATTTCCCTGTGCTTTTTTTTCCAGAAAGCTAACAACCGCAGAAAAGAACTATGATGTGGGTAATAAGGAACTATTGTCAATTAAAGCAGCACTGGCAGAGTGGAGACACTGGTTGGAGGGAGCTCGCTATCCTTTCCAGGTTATTACTGACCACAAGAATTTGGAGTACATCAAGGGTGCTAAACGTCTCAACCCTAGACAAGCCCGTTGGTCATTATTTTTCACTAGGATTCAGTTCACAGTCACTTACCGTCCAGGACGCAAGAACGGCAAGGCTGATGCCCTTTCACGAAGATTTGATTCGAATGAAACTTCTTGCTGCCAAGGGCCTATTCTACCTCCTTTGGTGATTGTGGCACCCATTCGCTGGGATATAATGGAAGAACTGCAACGTGAAAGGCAAACAGAACCCACGCCACCAGATTGTCCCCCTGACCGTCATTATGTCCCTAGGTCTCTCCGCCAACGAATTATACAATGGGTGCATACATCGTTGAGCTCCGGGCATCCGGGCATTCAACGGACAGTAGAAATGGTGCGTAACTCCTTTTGGTGGCCTAATCTATTTAAAGATGTTTATATGTATGTCAAGTCTTGCAGTGTGTGTGCTCAGTCCAAGACACCACGGGAACTACCAGCTGGTCTTCTTGAACCCCTACCAATTCCTCAGCGCCCCTGGTCACACCTGGCCGTGGACTTCGTTACAGATCTGCCCAGCTCCAATGGCTACACCACAATCCTGGTAATTATTGATCGTTTCTCGAAGTCATGCCGTCTTATCCCGCTAAGGGGCCTACCCACTGCTATGGAAACTGCACGAGCATTGTTTCACCATGTTTTCCGTGTTTATGGAATACCAGAGGATATAGTTTCTGATAGGGGTTCACAGTTTACATCTCGTGTGTGGCAAGCTTTCTGCAAGCAACTGGACATTAACGTAAGCTTAACATCTGGCTATCACCCTCAGGCTAATGGACAGGTTGAGAGATTAAATCAGGAATTGGGGCGTTATCTCAGATCTTATCGTAGTCGGGAACAACAGCGTTGGAGTGACTTTTTACCTTGGGCGGAATATGCACAGAACTCACTCACTCATTCATCTACAGGACTCACCCCCTTCAAGTGTGTTCTAGGTTATCAGCCTCCCATGTTCCCTTGGTCTGGGGAACCTTCTGAAGTGCCTGCGGTGGACGACTGGGTCAGAAGAAGTGAACGTGTGTGGGACAGTACCCATGTGAGGCTGCAAAGGGCGATCAGAGCCCAGAGGATCAATGCAGACCGCAGGAGGCGTCCCCATTCCAACTATCAGCCGGGCCAGAAGGTCTGGTTGTGTCGACTCGGGACCTACGGTTGCGGCTCCCCAGCAGGAAGCTCAGCCCACGGTATGTAGGCCCATTTCGTATCTTACGACGGATTAATCCAGTAACTTACAGGCTAAAGCTTCCTGCTCATTACCGTATCTCTCCCTCTTTTCATGTATCTCTGTTGAAACCGGTCCACCCTGCTTCCGGCCCCACTACTGAGGAGAGAGAACCTCCTCCGCCACTTGACATTGATGGAGCCCAAGCTTACTTGGTAAAAGAGATTCTGGATTCCAGGCGTCATGGGGGCCGTTTGCAATACCTGGTGGACTGGGAAGGCTACAGTCAAGAGGAGAGATCTTGGGTGGCGGCCAAGGACATTCTAGACCCGTCGTTGACCCAGGAGTTCCACCAGGCACACCCTAATCGTCCTGCACCCAGACCAAGGGGACGGCCTCGGAGAACACCTGGAGGTGTTCATAGGGGGAGGGATTCTGTAACATCTGCATCCGCCATTCATTCATCCAACCGCCAGAGGGAGCCATCTCCCGAATACTGAACACTGCCGCTTCTTCTCTCATCACTTCCTGCCGGCACATGTTATAAGCCATGTTGGTTGTGCATTATGTTGCGAAGTATTGCCAGTTTACCCTGTCTCTACCAAGCGTATTTCATAGTCACGGATTGTTTGCTTGTATATGTCTTTTGCCTGCCTTTGACCTCGTCTTTTGGATTACCCGATTTGGATGTGTTTGCTATCTCGACTGCCGCTATTGTTTGTGACCCTTTGCCTGCTTATTGACCACGATATCTGCTCTCCGTTTGCCTCTGTTTGTGCTGTGGTGCTTAATAAAACTCTGCACATGGATTCAAACCCACAACCGCGTCAGTCTTCGTTACAATAGGATAACAAACTTTTTTTTTAATTTTATGATTTGACAGTATTCTACTATCATTCAAATTTAATAAGCGGTGCATGGGACATAGCAAAATAACATGCATCCTCTTACACAAAACTAAAAACAAAATCTAGAAAATGTATCTAAAGAGCCAAGTAATGCTTTTGTTATGAATATAAAAACTTAGCCTAATATAACACACCCTTTCATAGTCATTTTTATGTTAAGTTATCATGGCAAATGAGTTATTTATGTACAGGATGTCAAAAGGCACCCTACAGTGATATTGACCCCATTATCCTTTGGCTGCATCGTTCCATCAGTTCTACCGACTGGTCGATGCACTTTATAATTCTCATTCCGTATAATCCCCAACACGTGCCAAATGTGATGACTTGTTAGTAAATCAAAACACATTAGTAATATGCAATTTAACCTGTATTTATAACCCACAACCAGGTCTGGTAAAATTTGATCATGACCTGTTTTACAGACACAGTCCATCTGGATCAACGTGAAATTAAATGCCTTGCTCAAGGGCAAAATGGAAATGGTTTATGGATTCCTGAAGAGATCGAACCACCATCCTTCCAGTTACCAGACCTTAGCTTTAATCACTACACCTCACTACATCCTATAGCACCATCACTCTTTAACATTCATATAGCTCTCTTTTTAAGGTGGAAACATCGCTGTGTCTAAAGCTTGTGCGTCAACTGCCGGACCATTTTAATATTGTTTGAAGACCTTTTGAAGGCCTTTAAGCTGTATGACAAATTGAGCAGCTAGAGAAAAGTTAAATCTGCTATCTGGTTGAGTCTCAGTTGGCTCTGCTTAACCTGCAGCTACAGCTAATGAAAGGAATGTGGCATGCTGTAATTTTCAGCCCACTAGAGATTTCCTGCGAGTCAGGAAACGGCAGAGCACTGCCGGCTAGGGAACATACAGTACTGCTGATTCAGAACACAAATCAGATTTCTATGGATTGCAAATGTGAATGCCTGCATAATGGAACAACAGCTGTTAAACGGTGAATAAACCAATGCTTAACTTGTTTAGGTTAATGAACAATGTATGTTATTCATAAACCATATGTTTCAATTCAGGTGATATTAAGCAAACTTGTAGTCCTGCACAAATTTATGAGTCACTTTGCAAATCTATATTAGCTTCACTTTAATTCTCGATAGATGATTTTCGCCAAAAATACGAGCAATGCTGCAATTTTCACAAAACTTTCAAGACCCCCAGAATATTTTGTTTAATGGATATCAGAACATGCAGTATATCAAAAGAAAAAAACAGTTGTCACTTCCTTCAACACCTCTAATCTCAGAGGTGTAAAGAGGACCTGAAAACCATACTTGAGTAAAAGTACAGATACTTTACAGTGAAAATGACTCCATTACAAGTTACAAGTCAACAATTACAAAACGACTTGAGTAAAAGTCTTAGAGTATCTGATTTTAACAGTACTTAAGTATTTTACTCATACTGAATATAGGCTAAGATGCACTAGTCCTCAACACACCTACAACACCTAAGAGACATGCCAGTGAAAAACAGAGCTGATTTGTGAGGAGCGCAATCACGTTTATGTCCTATAATAAAAATAAAACCGAACACCTCAAAATTCCAATAAATCAATGTCAACACAACCGCCTCTTCAAATGTCTACAGACACTCAAGTCTCAGTGAAGCACACGTGCTCAACAAGGGCAAGTAAACCAATATTTTTCAAAAAGTTCTCTTCAATATGACAGATAAATAAAATAATGTTATGTCAAATTAAAAAGTCAATTGCTTCTTGCATTAGATGTGCTGGTTTCAGCCTCATTGTTGGCTGCATTCATGTCTTCCTCTTGAATAAAACACCAGCGATTCACAACTACCTGCTAATGCACTCACATTCACATGAAGCCTTGTTGACAAGTTGTAGTGAAGTGGAGAGCAAAAGTTGCTAATACCTTTGAACATTTGTTCCACCACCACAAACTACAGTAGACACGCTACTTGACTTATTAAAATTTAAAAGTGCACTTGACTGCAGAGTGCATCTGGATATATGCCTGTTTGTAATGCTGCTCTCACCTGATTATCATTTGATAAATTACTGCTGCCAAAATTTACAGACACATCTACGGAAACATTTAAATAAAATAATAATAATAATAATAATGTTGGCCATAATTTCTATTTTGCATAGAAATTAGTGTTTGTTTTGAAAAAAAAAATGACCATGATGTTATTTCAATACTCATGGCTCAGCCCTATTCCAGCATCGAATTGCTACCGGTTAGTGTAAGAGATGCCAGTCTTTGCACTGAAAACCATGCAGAAAATTGGCGCAACTGTTCAGGAAACTGTTCAACTCCTACTCTGTAAACCGCATGATGCAATCAGTATGAAACAGAATAGCATACAAAGCAGAAAAATGCATTGGAATGAGATGAAGGAGAGAGAGGTGAGATCAAAATAAATGCCACTACTGTTGGCGAAGGTCTGTGTGGATGATAATACTAACAATCTGCTGCAGAACACTGCCAATGTGTACTGTACAGGAAACACAGCGGAACTGTGCCGGGAGGGGGTGAGATGCATCACACATACACACATAAACACATATGAATGCTCCAACATCCAGAGAAAGACCAAAGAAAAATCAGATGAAACCCAAACAGATACTCATAAACAAAACTCAACACACAAGTCATAATTCCATAGACACACTCCGAAAATAAAGTCTGAAACATGAGGCTTCACAGATTTTCTGGGCTTGGCTGGTTTTCCTGCACAGCTTTCTGGGTTTTGAGCATGGTGGGAGCACATAACTGGATGTCTTTAGTAACAGATACGACAGGATGGTTTAGGGAGCGTCTGGGTCACAGACGTCACACAAACACACCCACATGTACAGTACACACAGGACAGCGTGTGACTGGCAGAGAACTTGTGTTGCAGTGAATACCAGCAGAGTGGTGCTTCATGGGAACCGTCACCAAGAGGAATCCTTTAAATCTTTCAGCGTGTGTTTGTTATGATTTTTTTTTTCACATCAGAATACATTTAGTCATTTACATTTAGTCATTTTGCAGATGCTTTTATTCAAAGCGACTTACAATTGGGGAATACATAAAGCAATTTTTCTTAAAGAGGCAAACAGACACAGGAAGTGCTCGTAATACCACGTTTCAGGCATTGGTCAAATAAATGAACTCTTAGAATAAATTAACTCTTTCTCCACTTTTCTCTCTTAATTTTTTTTTTTTTTTTTTTTTTGCAGTGATGCCATAGAAGAACCATTTTTAATTCCTCAGTGTATTCCTAGTGTAAAGATGATTTTAATAATCTGAAGAATGTTTTGTGCAACTGAAAGTTTTCATGGGTGTTAAAGGTTCTTTGTGGAACCATTGAGTCAACTAAAAGCCTTTGTTTTTAAGAGTGTTCATGTGCAGCTGAATCCAGTAAATGACTACAGTCAACTGTAATCGTGTCTTTGCAATGTCATGGTGCACAGTTACATCACTGTTAATGGTGGTGATCTATCAAACCTGGAAACAATGTTGGCAGCCTCAGTGCACTTCTACCCACAGGCTGCAGTTGCACCTCAATGTTATTCCGCTCTTGTAATAACATTTGTGTTTCTAGAAAAACACAGTATATTAAAAGATGCATGTCTGGAGAGAGGTTGATGACACACATGGGATTGAAGCGACGAGGTCTATGACATCATCTTTATGTGCAAGGAGTCAGTGTTGCTTTAGGAGAGGTCACCATAAAAGCAGAGAAGCACTAAAGCAGACCAAGACCGACTGAGTCTGAGTATTGGCTGTTGTTTGAACATGATGGAAAATAAAGGATCTAAAATAACCTTAAACATGTTATAACCAAATCAGATGACATGCAAGGCTGTGACTTGCGATACATGTAATCTTTTGAATGTCTATCAGAGTTTTTAGCCTAATCAGCTGTGACAGAGACATGCAGCTGTGAATTCTATTTTTGGGATGGTTTCTATTTCTGGAACAACAACATACAAACTGTGTGTCCAGTGATAATGAAAATCTTAGGTTCTGATTATATGCATTGGTCACGGGACAAATTTTCACTTTCAACTATGACTTTTACCTCAGTAAACTCCTAATTTGCTGCTTATTAATAGTTAGTAAGGTAGATGTTAAGTTTAGTATTGGGGCTGATTAAGGGATGTAAAATATGTGACGTGACATACAGCTAAGTATGGTGACCCATACTCAGAATTCGTGCTCTGCATTTAACTGATCCAAAGTGCACACACACAGCAGTGAACACACACACCGTGAACACACACCCGGAGCAGTGGGCAGCCATTTATGCTGTGGCGTCCGGGGAGCAGTTGGGGGTTCGGTGCCTTGCTCAAGGGCATTGCTCAAGGACAAGGTATTGCCGGCCCGAGACTCAAACCCACAACCTTAGGGTTAGGAGTCAAACTTTCTAACCATTAGGCCACCATTATTGCAATTTTACAAGGGGTGATTGTGGTTTTGCACAGTTATAGTGTGCATATACAGGAAAAACCAATTCACATGCAAGGATTTACATATTGCCGGGTACCACTTTTTACAGTGAGCACATGACAAACTATTCTATATCTGTCTACTACACATATTTGAAAGATTTTTCAGTTTCCTACTTCATATTAAAGTTTTATGCTAATCAATGCACAAAACTAGCATACACCAAACCAGGAACATTTATGCGAAACAACCTAAAAAATTGCACCAAAAAAAAATCCAACAAAACCAAAAAATACATCTACAACATGGAGCAAAGTGTCTCAAGGGCTCAGACTGCAGGTGGTTTGGAATTCCAAAGTTATTCTGTGCTTGACAGGGTTTAAAGTGCGCGAGCTGCAATATGGAGCAAAGTGTCTCAAGGGCTCAGACTGCAGGTTGAATGATATTGCAGATGCGAGCTTCAATATGGAGCAAAGTGTCTCAAGGGCTCAGACTGCAGGTAGTGAGAGAGCATTTCTGCTCATCTTTATCATTCCAGCCAAACTGAACAGATCCCAGAATTCAGTGTGAGGCAAAAACACAGGTCAGGTTCAGTAACAGAATTGGAAATCTTTATTCTTCATACTCAGGTGAGTGTAGTCAAGCTCTATTGCAAAACCTAGTGAGCTTTCTAATGTCTACATAGGCAGCCGCCTCATAAGGCATCAAAACTGTGCTATATCCAAAAAAAATTATATCAGTGTACCTAAAAATACTGTCTAGGTAGACAGTTCATTACATTTTGGAAAAGGGATACAGTATTGTTCCTTGATCTCTGAAGCTTTATTAAATTAAACTGAAAATGCCAGTATTTAGCACCTCCAGGCACTGTTTTATTCCTGCACAGTGTTGTCGGTTGCCATCAGACAGTATAATATCTCCTCATGCGCCTTCTGCCTACGTTACTGCTGCAGGCTCTCTCAGTGAGGAGTTACTGACATTGAACAAGGACAGTTTTTTTCATGAAACAAAAAAAGAGACACCAGCAGTGTTGGGCAGCAACTGAAGTAACAACAATCACTCAATTTATTTGCATGTCTGTAGCAACTGTAATAACTGCACATAATGTAATAACTGCACATAATGTAATAAGTATTAAATTATTATTGTAATAAAATGTTCATAATGTAATAATTTTATCAAAATGTAATAAAATCTTGAGCTCATAATGTTACAACAATTATTACATTATGAGAAATGTATTACAATATAAACTGACCAAAAATGTTGTAATATTCTCATAATTATATAATTATACTTATAATAAAGTATAAGCATCCCAGTATAAAGGACAGTCAAATTATCTGTGCTGTTATTTAGCCTATGTGTATAATATATATATATACAGTATATAGAATAACTAAACAATAGCTGAACTTTAGTGATGGGACATTGTGTTAGACTGATGAAAAACAAACAAACAAAAAACTCTTCAATTAAAATTCTGAAAGCATTAGTCTAGTATGTGTGCAAAGAGTGCTCCCTTTATAATTTCAAATGCACTGAGCCTGTCTGTGGGATTCAAAAACCAAAATGCTCAACGCTGCAAACATTGTAAATAGAAACATCTGATGTTCTCCAGAGTGCAAATGTACAGTAAATATGCACATAAGGGTATTTTTTACAGTTACAGTTTCAACTAAGTGTGCTCTGTTTGTAGTTTTTTTGTTTGTTTGTTTGTTTGTTTGTTTGTTTGTTTTTTGTCAGAGTGATTGGCTCCCTAAAAACTGGGCATGACAGGATAAACTGCTTTCTGTATGGATTTAATATGGAATGTTGCTTAAATACAGGAACAGTTGGCAATCATACTTTGCAAGTTTTAAACACTGAAATCATGTTCTTACTTTGGCCATGCATTAAATGCACATCCTTGAAAGAGCGCAGTTTGCTGACATATTTACTTTAAAGTCTGCGTGAACATGAAGTTGCTGCCAACTGGATTATAGTGTGGTGACATATTTCCAACTGAAAACGGAATATTGAGTAGAGAACGGGGTTTTATTGGTAATAATGCAATAATTTTATCAAATGTAATAAAATCTTGAGCTCATAATGTTAATGTTAATGTCTGCTCAATCTCTCACTCACAGCAGACTAATGGTTGAAGAAACTTGCTCTTACTGATCTTAAAATATATTGGTGCCTTTATTTTTTACGGAAAAGCCTACTATTTTTTCCTGCATGCCATTTTCCTGCATCCCATGTAAAAATATGAAAAACAAAAAACATCAAAAAAACAACTTTAAAAATAATTTTTTTGGAAAGACAATAGCAATAGACAATTGCTAATTGAACTATGGCCTAATCCTTTAAAAGTCCTAATTGAACTATGGCCTAATCCTGGCTTAGTCTAAGTACTGACTGTGAAACCAGTCCTATATTTCAAAAATTAAGCATGTCATAATCACAAAATTAGTAAGCTTTTTATTAAAAAAAATAAATAAAATAAAAAAAATCACAATGTAGCTGTCATGATCATCAGCTGGAGTGCCCATGAACTCCAGTAGGGGGCACTCCACTCAGGTCAGGACTCTTGCATTTGGTGTCCATTTCCATTCCCGAACTCCAATTCCCACCCTGCCTCATACCTGGGACTGATTGCACACACACACCTACATCTAATTACACATATAAGCCTGCAACTAATACACACACACACACACACACACACACACACATAAGCAGCACACTCACGCCAACTCACTGCGAAGTCTTGTTTAGCCCCGTCTAGCATTTCCGAGTGGTTTCCTAGTGTTTGTTCTCTCCTTGTCTGATTTTGGATTGTGTATACCACCTTTGATTCTCTGTCGCCTGTCCCGACCTCTGCCTGGTACTGTTACTGATTTTGGATATCCCTTTACACACTTGATGCTGTTGTTGGATTACTGCCTGTTTGACCACTCTATAATAAACTAATGCATATGGATCCGAATGTCTCTGACTCCACGTTAGAGTGGCCTAATAAGCCAGATTTTCTTTTAATAAAACTATAATTGTTTTGTGCTCAAATTTATTATATTGAAAGATAATTATGATATTGTAAACAAAATAATAATTGTTTTAAATTGTGTGCTGGTATTACCTTATGAACTATTATTACATTATAAGTTGCCACAGTGTGTTCATATGTAATAAATTTCTCATACAATAACCTATTACATTATGTGAACATTTTTTATTACATTTAAAAATTATTACATTTTGAGAAAATGATTTCATTATGAACATTTTATTACAATAATAATGTAATACATTAAATTATGTGCAGTTTTTACATTATGTGAAGTAAATACAATATGAGTTGCTACACAAGTCTAATTGATATGACATGGTTTAATGTTAGTACATGCACAATTTTTTATATTATGTATATTATGTACTGTATATTCTTAGAATCTTAGAAAATCTATCATTTATGAAAAAAAAGGTGCAGTCAGTAGTTTTGGTGCTAATTTAAAATTTTACCTATTAAAACAGTAAATGATTAGTGTTTTGTGAGGAGTCATCTGAATAGTGTACACTCACATGTACCCATTGTAGTTTTTCCATGAAAAATGTTTTTTGCATTGTGCGGGTCACCATCTCAGTGTTTTTTGCATGTTGAAATGCATGTTGTCAATCATTTCACTAAAGGTTTAAGAGATTCCTCACTTTCATCGGTGGCCAAATCTGTGGCGTAGTGTTTGGAGATGCGAAGAGCAAAAACTAGACAATAAAACACACATATTAATTTGTTTGACCAGTGGAGACAACATGGAAACCGCCTTGGTTACGTATGTAACCCTCATTCTGTGAAGAAGGAAACGGAGACTTTGCGTCAGAACGACTGACAAATTGGGATCCCTACCAAAGCACCACTATTGCTGCCCCTTCCAGTGCCCTGTATAAGCCAGCGAATCCCTGCTCTCCTACTGGGGTGGAAGACAGGACAGGGCTTAGAAAGAGAAGTGTCCACCACGCCAGTGCACCCATGCCGAGGGTCCCGAAAACACTGGGAAAGTGTACCTCCATAAGAGAACACTGTGGAGACCACATCCTGCATGTAGGAAGTATTATGCGGAAAACACATATCCTCAGATATTCCACACTAAAAAGTGTGCCAGTGCACCCATGCCGAGGGTCCCCTTGGGGGCTGTCGTGAGAGCTCGTTGGCTACACGAATGAGCTTGCCTGGGACATGAATGGCACGAAGCGACCTCAGATATTTCTGACTCCAAAGGAGGAGATGGCAGGCGAGTTGCAACGGGAGCGTAGACCACCTTGATGAGTGATGTATGCAACAGCAATCATGTTGTCTGCCCGGACCAGTATGTGCTTGTTGTGTAACACTGATTTGAAGCGGTGCAGAGCAAGCCATACAGCAAGAAACTTGAGGCAATTGATGTGCCAATGCAGTCGAGGTCCTGTCCAGGAACACTGAGGTCCACTGAGGTCCTGTCCTGGACACTTGCACTAGGGGAATCCCTGCCCATATAAAAGCAAAGTCCAACCAAGGGCTGAAGGTTTGGTGGCAGGTTGGGGTGTTTGTAACCCGGTGCGTTCTGCATTGCCATGCCCCTCTCGAGACTCGGTTGTGAAGCTGACTGAGGTTGAACAAGTCCAACACCATATAGAGAAAAGAGATCCTCTGCATGGGGGAGATTTTGCTCTTTTCCCATCTGACTCGAAGCCCCAGATGGCTGAGGTGTTACAGCACCAGGTCCCTGTGTTTGCACAGTTGTGCTCAAGACTGGGCCAGTATGAGCTAGTCATTGATGTAGTTGAGAATACGAGTGCCTCTTTCAGGATCCTGTATTCCTAGGTTGCCCGTCTCAGGAACGACACTTGATCTGATGCTTTACAGGTCTGGCAGCGTCAGAGACGGGCTGCACCACTTTCCTTTTGCCGGCTCCACACTGTGGCTTGGGTGGAGGGTGTTGCTTGTGACCGTGCAGGAGCAGCGGTGGGAACTGCAGGAGGGTGCCCTCAGGGACGAACAGATGGAGGGTCTGCAGCCAGCGGCAGGGTGGAGACAGCAGCGGGCTGCCAGATCAGGATGTGTTTGATCACCTGCATCTGTTTTTGTGCTGACGAGACCTGTTGGGCAAAGTTCTCGACCACGTTGCCAAAGAGGCCAGCCTGGGAGATCGGGGAGTCAAGAAATTTAGTAGTGAGGGTGGAAATCTTGGTTTCGGGCACAGTACAATGCTCTCGACGACCTAGTGACCTCTTCAAGCACCTCTGGAAAGAAGGGTACCGGGGATGGACAATGAATTGTCAGCGTGTTGCACCCCCAGATACCAGTCATCCAGCCTTGAACATTCGGTACAAAGTGGAGGCTTCCACATGAGCCCAGATGCTCTCGGTAGCCCGGGAAAGCATAACTATCAGCTCTGGGTCTAACTTGGTCAACGCTACTTTTCCTGAAAAGGGCAATGTAGCTGAGTCTTCACCCCTGGAGGACTCTAGCTCAATGCAGCAATTGACATCCGGTCCTCCGCCAGAGCCCTGAATGAGACAATAGTACATCCATGAGAAGGATTAGATCTGTCATCCGGAAGCTCCGCAGCTTGCAATGTGCTAGAGGAGTGAGGGGCCCATGGAGACATACTCGGTGGGGAAGCCCTCACTGTTATCCTAAGGCCACCCTGGCTATTTGCCGAAGTAGTCCTCCCCCATGAGGAAGAACTAGATTCGCTTGTACTTGAGCCTTGACCACAGCATTGCGATGGTAATCTTTAAAAAGATGTCACAATATCACACCCATGTCACTATTTTAGGGAAATGGCTCTTTTCAGGTGCTGAATCACCCAAGGGGAGGTCGCAGCACAACTGACAGAACATCACTAATCTGCAGTGTGCAGAAGGCTCTTATAGAAAGCTGCAGCGGCAGCAGGAAATGCACCAACGATCACGACCACCACTGACACGCCGTCACACAGACACTTGTACTCTCAGATAATTGATTTAGAGCACAAATGCCCCGCTCCAAAGCAAAAAGCTGAATGTGTGATTGCACTCACTCTTCCTTATATATCAGCTTTGTGAGGCGGGGTGCGTGATGCAAATCTCGCACACCAATGTCCATTGGCTTGTTTTGTTACACTCTTTATCAGTGCATACTTATAAAGTGTTACTTTTGTAAATATGTTTCTGTAACTTGACTTGTATAGTATTGCACTAGCAACAACAGCTGTGTTTTCATTTCACAATTAATCATATTGATTACATCTGAGAAAAAAACTGCCAAATTAATTGATTTAAATTAAATTTTTTATTAAAACAACATTTATTAAAAATGCAATTTGCCTGTGGGGTTCTGTGAGTAGTACCAGCAGTATGTGGACTGTCAAAATATAATACTATTGCCTTTTTGAAGTAATGTCCAGTATGACTGCATTTTCTGCAAGTGCAGGGCGGTTTTTATGGACGCTGATATTGGTAATTTTGCACCTGAATTTCTCCTTTGGGATTAAGTGTCAGTCTTTCTTCTACACCATGGCTTCATTCCTGTATTTATGATCAGTCACTCTAATTAGAGAGAGTGTGAGTGTGCACAGTCAACTGAGCTCTTGAGAGGGTCTGTCAGCATATGATGAGTAGATCATTACTGGCTGTTGAATTGTTTCTGTTGGCTGTTGAGACCCAGGGGCCACTTCCATGTCATCGAATCAACAAACAAAATAAATCATACGGCATGCATATAATATACTCATGAGCATCAATAAAACATTCTGTTATTCATTCATCGAGAAGATTGAGAAATTGAAGCTTCCCTTTCTTTGATCTTACAAACTGAATAGCAGGAAAATAAAAGGTAAATACAATTTTAAATACTAAAGCCTTAAAATGAAAAATGCTCCACTCCATAGTGAAACATAGGCTATAGCCTGCAAATATAGCCTACCATGGTAACAAATTACAATATGGTCCCAGTTAATACATTAACTAACATTAACAGTAAGGAACACATTTTCACAAAATACAACTAAATGTTATCTGAGGTCCATTGAACAATATCACAAGATACAACTTTTAATTTTAAAGCAACTGTATGTACGCATTATTTTATTTATTTGGGTTTTTTTTTTTACCTTGAAATATCAATTTCAATTTCAAAATCATTATGATGGTTCACTGACTTCTAGTAAGTCGAATGGCTTCTGTTTCTTTTCCACATCTGTTGTGTTGCCAGATTGGATGGACAGTTTTTCAGCCTCAAAAGCTCACCAAAACCTGCCCACCCCAACAAAATAACACCTAAAATATTACCTGCCAAAATAATGTGACAATCAAGGTTGATAAGAATCATTTTTAATTCCTTAAAACAAAATAATGATGACAAAATAATATAAAAATAGATACATTTCCCAGGAAAACGGATAAAATCAGGGCAAATACACTAAAGAGAATTACCAAATATGCCTAAAACATGCAGGCAGACACTACGTCAAAGCAGCAATCAAGATCAGTAGTTTAATTAAAATTGTTCTTAGGAGCCCCTTTATCCTGAGATGGATCTATGTGTTGGAGTTTAAGCTTCTTTTCTCCTGCACTGCATGAAACTAAAAGAGTTCAGCTATTGTTACAAGCCTAAGAACACTAAACTTTTTTTTTTCTGAAGAGAAAAAATGGCTGCAGTTTTTGTGTTATTTTATGGAAAGAAACCAAGGTCAAATTTTGGTAGACCCAAGAGATATTCTGTACAGTCTGTTTGTAATTAGCTTAATAATGAATTTGACAATTTATGCAAAGTTTCTCCCTTAGTAATAGATGTAAAGGGTCATGACGTACATTTTTTATTTTTAAGGTCTACTTATAATGTTATACTTTTTTGCACTTAAAACAGTCAATATTTTCATAATTTTCTACCCTTTTTGTATTAAATCAGCTTATCATTTAAATTTTACTTTACCTTTAAGACTCCATGTTTTTCAAGTTTAGTTTCTCTCATATATAATATATATATCTCTCTATCTATCTCTATATATGTTGTGTGTCCTCTGTGTGTGTGTGTGTGGTGTGTGTGTGTGTGTGTGTGTATATATCTGTGTATATATATATATATATATATATATGTCAAAAATAATCAATAATGTGTATATATATTATGAACTGTGGAGGAAGCTTTAATCTTACAGTTACATCAAGATCTTTCATTTCAAAAGATCAATGAAAAGTATTTTCAGTAGAAAATTGTTTTAAGAGTCAAACATACTCAATTTTTTTAAATAAATAATTTAATTCAACCAAAGCAAATGGTGGTATTTATGTAAGCAGGCTGGCTGAGCACACACTGGTTTCTAGCTGTAGGGCAGGACTGACTTCACTGAGCAGGAAAACAACACATCCTTAAACAGTACTGTTAATGTTTAAAGATGAAGCCAATAAGAAAACCAGTCTCTTGTGTTAGCATTTCATTACAATTTTATTTTGCACGCTTTTTAGCTTCCAAAACAGAGAAAAAAGCAAGGGAGTACCTATTTTTCCCCTTTTTTTGGAAATACCAACATCACAATGATGCCTGTAATCAACACCTATTTAGATGATAGATCATGAAAACCTTTCACCAACAGTGAAGTCTGTTAAGACAGAATAGTCTCTCTGAAATGATTTCTCACAGAAAATATGTTTTAAATCTAGCATAGAGAAGTTCCTTTGGCCTCAGATTCTTTTTCTTGCAGTATTTAGGACCCAAATCAAAATATACCAAGACAGGCGAAAACAATTTAAAGACTGTTAAACTGTTAAAGAGGATAGAACTTCTGTTGACCTTTCGTTCAAATATTGTTTATCGGCATAGAGAAATATTAACGTCAGCTACCACTCCACTATTTTCACAAAGACAAATATGTCAGAACTCCTAAAAAATTGACACTGACACATTAAGAAAAGTTGATTTTTAATGTTATAGCAGACCAGGGGTGCATTTCTCAAAACCATAGTTGCTAACTAAGTTAGCAACTTTGTTGGTTGCAAAACCATGTTTATTCTAGGAAAATAAACTCTAGGGTGGGAAATGCACCCCTGCTTGGACTGTTCCAAAACCATGTTTATTCTAGGAAAATAAACTCTAGGGTGGGAAAACAGCCGCCTTTTTCATTTAAGTGTGAACGATCCTAAAGTTAAAGCAGAAAAAAAGTAGATATCTTTTTTAAATTCCTCTCTTGGACCCATGGATATCACGACTGGGCAGATCCACATAAGGAAGACCATCTGCTGTTAATATATAATAATCATTTTACTCAGTGCACTCATGAATATAAATTTAAGACCATGTGCTGCTGGCCTCACAGCTCATTTTGTGGCTCATGCTGGAAGCTTACATTATTTCATTACATTATTAAATCACTCTTCACCCATGGGCGATACACATTTCAAATATTCTGTGTAAAACAGCTGGGAATTCCTCTAACAAGCTCTGTACACAAAGCCAAACTTCAACCTTGACATCCCAGATGTTCAGTCTCATGTAGACAATTACAATTCCATGTAGCATTCATGTCGCATTCCCGTTCATCTCAATGGCAGTTGCTCTGCTGGAACAGGACTACCTGAAGGTTTAGATATGCCAAATTTTCCAATATGCATACCTTATAAAATATACTTTCTTCATTGCTTGAAGTTCATCAAATGTCTTACCTACTCTGAGAGTAAGCAATTTTTGGAGTCTCAAACCCTTTAATCCACTGCCCTGTTGAATACTTGGGTGTCGTATCACCCCAGTAATTCATGCAAAGTATGAATTACTTCATGTTTTCAAAGTTTTGATTAAGGGGGCGTTTTCACAACATTGTTTTCAACTAAAACTGGAAAACTTCTTATGTTTTGGCTGTTCATTTAAACAACATTGGCGTTTTGGGGATGTTAACTTGTGAAAACTGGATTCAAAGTTTTTGAAAACGATATCATTATTGTCTCCTTGCAAACAACAAGGAGTGCATTTGTGAAAACAGTGACATTATGCACATGCATATTATTTGTTCAGTCTATAGGAATATAAACTTGTACAGGCAAGTAGTGTTTTTTACAAAGGTACATAGCCACATAACACAGCAATTTTAGTTGTTTTCACAGATCTTTGTGAACAGGGATCGTTTTGACATTGATGTCATCTATACGCAAAACTTTTCACAAATGACAAGGTTGACAAATGACAAAATGTTGTGTTTTTAGTACATTGTTGTCATATAAATGTACCTTAAGCCAGTGGTTCTCAATTCCAGTCCTCACGACCCCCAGCCCTCCACATTTTGTATATATCTCTTATCACTTCAGATGTTTGTTCTATTTGACCATAAGTGCCCTGTGAAGTGGACATCAATGGATATTCGGCTATGATTCCAGTTCGAAGAGAGCGTATATGTTCCATTCAAAGGGCATTAAAGTGTGTGAGATGTGAATTTAAACTATATTTATTTACAGAGGTATATTATGTAACACTTCTCTAGTAAGTTTTGTCTGTGTGTGAAGATGCTGCAGGCCGTGGCGTAATGCAAATATGTGAATGAATGTTCCGAAGTGAAGTAAACTTCAACAGATTTCCCCAGCTCAGGGAGTAGGGGAACTAGTAGCCCAGTTCATACATGGAGCTCTCTTCTAATGAGCTGGTGATCTGAATCAGGTGTGTTAAATAAGAGAGATGAAAAATGTGCAAATAAGAGGGGTCACCAGGACTGGAATTGAGAACCACTGCCCTAAGTATGCACATCTGCATTTACAATGTGCGTAATGTATGCATCTGGTCTCTCACTGATTGTGGGGAAAACATTCCAAAACGCAATCGCATGGCAATTTTATGTTTTGGTGAATTTGTGGCTAATTTGTATGGATCCATGTGAATGGGGATGGTTTTGACAACATTGTTGTCTTTACATGTAAAAATGCAAAAAAGAAATTCCTCTGTTTTAGTACATCAGTCATGAAAACATACAATGTCATGTAAACATATTTACATCTACTGTGACATGAATTTGTGCTCTGCATTTTGCTCATCCAAGTGCACACACACAGCAGTACACACAAAGCAGTGGGCAGCCATTTTTTGCTTCAGCACCCAGGGAGCAGTTGGGGGTTCAGCGCCTTGCTCCAGGGTCTCACCTCAGTCATGATATTGAGGGTGGGAGAGAGCACTGATTATTCACTCCCCCCACCTACAGTTCCTGCTGGTACTGAGCCTCGAACCTGCAACTTTGGGTTACAATTCAGATGTTCTAACCATTAGGCCACAACTGCCCGTGTACAGTCTTGTGTAAAGTATGTATCTGGTGTCAGACTGATTGTAGGAAAAACATTACAAAACACAATCTACTGCAATTCATAACTATTTGTATGACTTTGGATCTCATTCATACGTTTTTGTACTATCTGCCTACGCCCCACTGACAGTTAGGTTTATAGGTAGAGCTTCATGCTTTTTTCTAATCCTGTTTTTTTATGATTTTTCCTTTGATCTCATGAGATCGGGTTGGAACTACACTTTAATGAGTTCACACTTACTTATAATAAGCTGAAGTATGGTAATGCATATTTGGCATGCTGTCTGGGGAACGGCTCCGAGCTCGGGAATGGCCCGAACCTAGAGTACCCCACCGTATAAGTGTAGTAAGAATTTGAGGTGAGGAGATGGGGCGGTGGAGGAATGCTGATAAACCATCAATTAATAGAGGTAAGTCAGCTGTATTATACCTAGCGGCAACCTTCCGGTCTCTAAACTGCAATTCATCGACTGGCTGCTAGAGGCTGGCTCCATAAGGGAGTAGGTCCCATAGACTCTCCATGTTAAAATGCCCAACTTTACAGCAGAAAAAAATGTGTTTACAGCCTGATAAAAAATGTGGTTTTGGTCTACATAGCTAATTTTGTCCTTCTTTACAACTGAGGGGGGTGAATTTTTTTTTATAACTCATCCGTTTAAAGGGGTCATATGACGTTGCTAAAAAGAACATTATTTTGTGTATTTGGTGTAATGCAATGTGTTTATGCGGTTTAAGGTTCAAAAAACATTATTTTTCACATAATGTACATTATTGTTGCTCCTCTATGCCCCGGCTTTCTGAAACGTGTTGATTTTTACAAAGATCATCATTCTGAAAAGCGAGGTGTACGCTGATTGGCCAGCTATCCAGTGCGTTGTGATTGGCTGAATACCTCAAGCGTGTGACTGAAATGTTACGTCCCTTAACATACTGTGATGCCCACTCCCGGCACAATCAGACAAAACCAATAAAACCCATTACAAACGAGACATTTGTTGCATCCAGTGGGGACATAATTACTGATTATAATGACTTATACTGTGTTTTACGTGTTGTGTATCGCACTGCGTAAACATAAAACTATGTCTGCATTTGTGATTGGAGGAAACAACCAACAACAAGCACTACTCTACACTGCTTAAAACTCCCGTTTGAATCATCAGTGGCAATTCTTTTAATGTAAAGCATGTACTTAAAGACTGTGAGTCAGAAGCGCCAGACTGTCCTTGCAAAGTTGGAACTGCTCCACTTTATAGGACAGCCTTTGAGCACAGACCCATTGTAGGCTAGTCTGCAGGTTCAGGAAACAGTCCTCCATAAAATGCGTCACACAGCATCACACACTTTGGGCTTGAGTGAAAACGGCGCGGCCGGCGGATTCGACAAAGGACACATGTGACGTCATCGGGCTGGACTCTGCTTCGTCCACGGTGAAAGCCGATCCGCGATTCACAGCGCAAAGTTGATGTATTTCCTCAGCGACCAGCACGGATCAGCTCTAGGCGTGACGAAGCAGATATCCAAACAAAGTAGTTTCGCTTTCACAACAAAACACAGCATCTCTACAACATGTCGGCAACAACAATACTACAGCGAGAATAAAAGTTACGCCTTCTTTCTTTGCGTGAACATTTGGGCGGTGTTATGCAAATCTTCCCACACAGTGACGTAGATGTGGGGGTGTGTTTAAACGAGGTGTTTTAGGAGGGCGTGGACAGGTCTTAACTTTTATAAAGAATATATCTTTGGATTTGAGACTTTGATTTACAGATCTTCTTTATGCACCAAGAGCTTGTAACACTCCAAAGAGAAAGGAAAAATTAAAATCGCATCGTATGACCCCTTTAAATTATATCAAGCCTTAAAGTTCTGCATAATTAAGGATGTGGCCACTTGAGTGACAGGTGGATTGCCGCTGCTGTCACCGCCGGCGAGTTACAGTAGGTGGGTGTGGTTTCAGCAATGAGGTCCCGCCTCTTTACCCATTTTTGATTATCCGGGAGTGACGTGCAGTGACACCCTGCCAAGATGGCGACGGCCTGCTCCGCCTGCTTTGAGCTTCAAAAACACTCTTTAGAAATCTATGGGTGATGCCACGGACACTACGTCTATGTTTTATACAGTCTATGGTTTATACCTACTGGTGTTGATTAACTTGAGTGCGCTCCACTTGTGTTAATAAGGCTAAGTATCTGACGCGCTCCTCCCGAACTTTGTTAATAAAACATCATTTAAAGAAAATTCATTAGCATTCTAGGGATAAATCTAAGATGGCATTCAGCAGAGTGAGGTATTGCCTGTCATCCATCGCTAACTGTCCTAATTTACTTCAGGTGCCACGGTTCAACGTTTAATCAGTCTGCCGCACGTGCGGATGTTCAGGAGTAAGACAGCCTTGAATCCTGTTGGTTGGATGAACAAATAATGCTACAATTGTTGTGGCCCAGCCCTCTCACTGACCTTTAGCAAGATGCTAATTGGCAATCAGAGATTAAACATTCAAAACATTCAGAGTATTCCCATGAACAACAGCTCCAGGAAAAACTAATTGCCTGGATAATTCCAGCTGACTTCAGCTCATGAGTTACAGCGATGGAGCCTTTCTGAAGCTCTTAAATATTTCTCCCTGATCCCTTCTGACAGACTGAAGACAACAAGACGCTCAGGCTGACATGATCAGAACATGATGGTGTGCACCATCTTTATATGATATAAATAGGATAATCTCAAGTGGAATAAGCAGCTATCAAAGAACATGGGACATTAAAGTTGTGTTCTAATTAGCATTTATAATATGCACTGTAACATATGTCCTTCACAAAGAAAGAATCACTATTTGCAGTTCAATAATCAAATGTGACACTGACCTTGTGAATGTCTTTGTGCCAACTTGTGGAGTCCATACTTCATTAAAGCAAAAGAGGAACAAACCAAGTACAAAGGAATTCATGTTCATTTCTCAGGTCTTTTTTAATACGTATAAAATCATTTGCAATTAAAAAAATACAAACAAAGCATTTTCACTTTTCTGAAAGTTTTTGTACTATACTAGGCTACTTTTGATTAAGTTTGGTGGACGAGTTTTGGGACTTTGCCTTTACTTACAAGCAAAATCCTAATAGCATAACAATCGCTAACAGTAAGTTCTAATGATTTATTTTGGGGGGAAAAAAGAGCAATTTTCTAATTCTTTCTCTCATTTTGACTTCCCAACGAAGACATGATAAAATGCTGACAAAATAAAAAGTAAATTATCCATATTAGATGTGTAAATGATGTATTATTTTCATTTTATCTTCCTTGTGCTTGATGGGAAATGCAGTTTTACATATTTCTATCCTTATGGCTTTTATGCCTTGTCACGCTATTTTCAGCATACTATGATTTGGTATGCACTAAATCCAATCTTACATGTTAAATAAATAGAAATATATAGAATGTGAATTGGGATAGGGTGCAAAATTAACACCCTCCAAGCATTAAATATTAATAAAACAGAGTAATCAGAAACGTCAACATACAGTAATACCTGTTAGCCTACTGTATGAGTTTTAGTCTGACCCTGATATAAATGATGTTGTCATGGTCTTAGGTACAAAAAAATCTAAATATAATGTTTTGGCCAGTAAGAACCCTAAATGCATTGTAATAAATTAAACTGAAACATATATGCATGAGGCAAGTATGAAGCAAAGACAAGAAAATCTGCCACTGTGATTTCCAGCTGAATTTTTTCTTCCAATTTTCTCTATGACCTTGCTGATAAATCTGGTTTTATTTTGGACTCTGTAGTGTCGTTCTGTGTTCAACTCATCTCAGCCTGTCTCCAGGGTTATGAGTGAATCCACTGCAATCACTGCAGCCTGCTTTCATCAAGCTAAACACTGGTAATAAAGCACAACCTATGACACGAAATGCTTGGATGCTTGGGAATTGATTGGATTGTGTAAAATAGAGGCAAGGAGTTTAATAAGAAGGATTGATGTCAACCAGAAAGGAAGTTTTCATTTTAATCAAACATTACGAATGCAATAACATGCACAAAGTACAAAACACTCATAAGAAAACGTGTATTAAGAAAGTTGTGAATAACAAACACTCATGAAACTGTGTGAAGAATGTGTCTAAGTTGGAGTTTATTCAGTGCATGGTGCTATGTTGTACATTTGTCTTTTTTCAGTGACGTCAAACGAAAGAGGGGTGTGATGAGAAGAAAAAGAACCTCTGAGGAAAAACATACGATTCTTTTCTTTTCTTCAGCCCAGACCAGCATAGGAAAGGAGTGCCACAATGAAGAAAACAACACACTGAACGAACTACAACACCTCGGTCTCTGTACAGGATACTAACTAATATAAAAGCGTAACATTTTAAAATACACATTTAAAAACAGGACGTGCTGGACTCGTCAGTTTGACGTGGGGCAGTATGCTTTACACCACCGGCAGTGTTGATGCACGATATAAAATCTTCACATTCCCACTTTGATTTTCTAGAATTGAATTACCGCACCTGAATTGCCATTCTTGACCTTTAAAGTCAAACGGAGGCATTTGAATGTCTCAATGAATGACTGAGACGCATTTTAATTTGCTGTAGAATCCGTCTGATTGCTTTCACAATTAATTACCATATAACTGCTAATTAGCTCCGTTCATGGCTTATCGATTCCAATTCATCTAAAACCACTTCAGGTTGTGTGTGGATGCTCGTTTTGAAGGCTTTGCAGATCTGCTGTAGACCTCATGGGTAAGAACATACTGCCCCCTCTAGTAGAAAAGTAGAAATATACTGAAAATGAGCAGAGTTGTCCCTGCAAATCCCATTTAAAAACTGGTGGGAGCTGGTGTTTGGGATTCTGGATCTAATACAAAACATCAAAGCTGAGTTTGAGAGAGCAGGGCATCTAAAATGCAAAGTACGCACACAAACGAGAAACAAAACTGATGAAAATAAATAGAAACATCATAGAGTGTAGTTTCACTACAATACCCCACCCCATCTTCATTGGACGCCCAATCCATGATGACACAGGACAACATTACCAACAAAACAAAAGAAAAAATATTCAAGCCTTCAACAAATATGCCAAGTAATGTAACTTAAAAACACAAGAGAACATCTGAAATTGCTCCAGCATTCTGAATGAAAATAACACATTATTTTTACACCGAGAACAAAATAATACTTTCACATTTAAGAAGAACATAAAATATGGGACTTTACAACATGATGTATTCTAGATTGGGAACAGTTCAGCCAAAAATGAAAATCCTGTCATTTATTCTCTGTGTACTTGTCTTTCAAAACCTTTCTTTCTTCTGAGGAATTCAGATGTTTAACAGAATGTTCATGCTGCTCTTTTCCATTCAATGAAAGCGAAAGGGACCTGGGTGATGATACATTGATGTGTTAAGACACAAAACGGTCGGTCTGTGCAAGAAACTGAACAGTATTTATATCGTTTTATACCTCTGATTCACGCAATGTCCGAACTGTTAGAACCATTGACACTCCTGATTGAGATTGTAGATAGAGTGTTAAAGGTCCATTTGAGAGATAGGTGGCAGTAATGCACTTATAAGTCTGCAATCTGCCATAAAGCAAGCAAGAAGAAGGTGATGTCTCACATGTCTGCTGCTGTGAAGCGCGTTCACAAGAGTTCAAGCAGTTCAGACATTGTGTGAATCAGAGGTAAAAAAAACTATATAAATACTGTTCAGTTTCTTGCACAGACCGATCGTTTTGTGTCTTTACACATCAATGTATCGTCAAGAGCCGCAGGGTTTAATTTGGATTTGTTCGTGCATGTTTTTTTTTTTTTCCCCTCATAGATTCTGTTACCATTTGCCATGCATTATAGACTGAGAGACTGGAGCTAAAAATCATAATTTCTGTTCTACTGAAGAAACAAAGTCACCTACATCTTGAATGCCCTGGGGGTAAGCAGATAAACATCAAATTTTCATTTTTGGGTGAACTATCCCTTTAAATGTTATTTGCATGTTTAAACATTATTGACTTTAAACCTGTTAAATATGAATGTAAATGGCCGGAAATGAAATTAGAGAATGACAACAACTTAAAGGGATAGTTCACAAATATATATATGACACATGGAACACAGAAGATATTTTAAAGAATGTTGGTAATCAAACAGTTTTGGTGACTAATGATTACCAAAAAATCTCTTTCAAAATATCTATCAAAAAGTAAGTCATACTGGTTTGGATCGACATTGAGTAAATGATGACAGAACTATCCCTAAATTTAAGTCTTCAAAATTCTTGAAAAAGAATGGAAAAGAGCAGCTTCTAAACTTCAATTTTTTTTTTTGTTCCATTGAGAAAAGAAAAAGCTAAAATACAGTTTTGCATCACTAGATGAGGAACTTGACTTTTGGATGAACATCCCCTTTTTAGGTGTTTCAGATTATTACAGATAATCAACCAATTGCAAAAAAATATTAAATTAAGCTGTAAAAAAATAAACAACAAATTGACACTTTAGAAAATTCCCGCCGCCCAGTTGTTATTATGTGAACCATCCCTTTGGAATCCACCCTAAAAATACTATATGAATTCAAGATAAAAAGTTGCTCTTTAGCCACTGTTTTAGAAAACGATTTTGTAACATGGTTCAGTCCATCATGGAATGTCTTTGATGTGGTGGAGGTCAGGCAGGTTTTTTTGAAAGAGTCTGTCCAAGGTGTTGAGAAGAGGATGAGAACTGGTCTTTGAATTCTGCTTCTGGACACTGGACAGGAGTAGATGCTGGATGCTCAGTTTGCAGTACGGGACGCTTGAAATCTGACAGATGGTTAGGGTCTGGAAAGTGGTGTCTCAGATGGCAATGGCTGGGTGGGACATGCGCTGCTACAGGAAGAGTTTGTCCGTGAGGGGAACTCGTGGGTTGATGGTAGGAGGCTGGATGTGAGGGATCTTGCGTTGTCTTTTAACATTCATAAACCCGACTGGTCCCGTTTTTTCACCCTGCATTGATGTGAGATCAAAGCTAGATCAACAATCATCCAAGACAAACAAAACAGGACAGCATTTCTGGTAAGGCAAAAGTAAACACATCCCAAATGGGTGACGGAGTCAGTGACGAAAACCGGGATGGCCTGCGGCATGCAGACCTGAGCGGCATGGAAATAATAGTGGATGGTAAATACTCTCTGGCTGAGTGAAAGAAAGTGAAGTAAACATTGACGGGGCGAATGGGGTGAACCGGGTCTCAGCACGCACAAAACAGGGCACTGTGGGAACAAACTAACAGGGCAGCATTACCCATTATCCTCTGGGAGCTCTGCGTCTGTATACATACCACCCTGACAGCTGGTTAAACAGCACCAGACGCCCAATGCCTCAAACAAACAGTTTAAAAAAGGCCCACATTTAGAGTCCCAATGCTGAGACGCTTCACTTTCTGGACTTGTTTTTCATTTTTTTATTAAGCCAAGCTCTATACAGTCTAAACAAATATCAAAACAGATCAAAAGCAGTCCAAAATCCATGTATGTATCAGTATTGTTTTTGTTAACTAAAAAGTAAAACCATTTTGTTAATAAAAAAAAAAGATGAAATAAAATAAAATAAAATATTAGATGAAAAATAAAAAAAGCTTACAAAATTAAGCAATAATAATGTTAAAGTATTAAAATTACTGAAAAAAAATATAAAACTGAAATAAATATACATTAAAATAAATATTTAAAGCAAAAAAATAATAAAAACTGAAAATATTTAATAAAAGCTAATTCAAAACAATTTTCTTCAGCATGGACCAAAAAATAAATAGTCATTTATTAAAGACAGTAAAATAAATTGAATACAAATTTCTACAGGTGGCATTAACAACACAGAATATTAATATCATCTAATGTCATCTAATTAATATGAGGTTTCATCTAATATCTAATACATTCTAATATTAAATTCGATTCTGCATCCTCTTTGCTACCTCAATTGAAATTCTAGAGCTGAACTGGAATGTTTAAGTGCTGAATGTCGTCGACTCTGACACAAGCATGTATAACGGCTGTAAATATGGCAGTATAACAGTGCTGAGGTTTTTATTGGAGCACTGTTAATGGTGACAGTAAATCATACAGCTTAAGTGTCTGTGTCTAATTCTCTGGGATCCTATGCACTTCTTTCTGTTGGTATGAGGTTTGATATGGAGAATTTCTGTTGTTACCATCTTTTTAAGCGATCTTTGTTTGTTTTTGATGGTAAGCAATTTCATCACTGCTTTTAAAAGAGAAAATCTCAGAAATGCTGTAATGAGTTTAATGTATCATGGGAGACGGTGTGGCTGTACGGCCCATGAGAGAAGAGCTTTAAATACATGCCATAAACCCATCAAACTCCAGTGCTATTGGAGAGCTACACTAAAAGGTCTGGGCCACAGAGGGAGAGAAGGCGATATCACTGCTGCTGTACAAATACATAATTGTATCAATGCTTTGACATTCACTACATGCAATATTTAAGTGAAAGCATGGTATTGGATGAAACCATAGATCTGAAATGTATATTCTTAAAACAGGGTCTTTTTGACATGAAATCATCTTGAAATCACGTCGACAACCTCATACCAAATTTCATTTTCCATTTCTGTGTGGAAAATAACGTCTTGGTTAAGTACTGTATGTAACCCTCATTACCTGATGGAGGGAACTGAGACGTTAAGTCGTGATGACATTAGGGGTCTAACTTGAGAGCCCAATCATCTCTGAGTTTAACAGAAAACACCAGTGAAAATTGGTTAGTGGATTTTGCACGCTGAGCCACTCCCCGTGCATCCACTCAGCTCGAGCCTTAAGAAAAAGGTCGCTACGGAGACCACATCCTACCCGTAGGGAGGTGACATGTGGAGATACTGATATGGACTGACCCAGGGGGCAGTACTACATTTGGAATGGGTCTCTGAGGCGTTTTCTCTTAAACCCAGAGATGATTTGCCTCCCAAGTTAGACCTCTAATGTCGCCAAGACATAACTCGTAGTGACCGACAGATAGGGAACTAAAATTCATTTCTATACATTTTTCACAAAAGATTTGAAAGGATTTTTCTGTTTTTGAAAGAAAAACATGCCAAGATGATGCACTTCAAATAAAGCAAGAAATCCAGAAGTGTAGTTTTTTTGTCAGCCTTATGAATAAAATATGCTGAAATTAGACTGCAGAGATAAGCAATTTGGCCACATGATCTTCAAAACTTCAAAGCATGTGCATATCTGCACCAGATCTTATTTTCTTATCATTTTATCACCGAATATTGACAGCAGTCTTCTGTTAACAGCTGGCTGACAAAATGAAAGATCAGTTATTTCTTTATTTAAAGGGATAAAAAATAAATTTTCATTAACCTAAGGAAGGGTTTTTTTTTAATCATAATTTTTCAGGTTTTACTCTTTTAGCAAACTGCACCTTCTAGTTCACCATGCAGCATTTTTCAATCACTCACTTCATTTTTCCAGTGTTTGGCTTCTTATATTGATCATAATTGAATAAAACATGCTGAGTGACGATGAGAAAGCATTACCGCAAGACATCGTTTGGCATGCAGATAACTTCAATATTTCTAAAATAAAATAATATGTGCATATAATATTAATCTCTCTAGCTGTAATCGTTCACGTGCCAAAGCTTGCCGACACCAGACAATAATCAGTCAGGATGTGCAGGAGGAAACTAACCTGTGTCTCATGCAGGGGTTACTCAGGGGTGATCTCTGTTTCCTGATGCACCACTACTTTAGTCACAGACATGTCAGGGTGCTGCTCCTTCGCCTCCTTTATAGCCTGAGCGAGAGCCTGGAGAGCAGAGAGGACAGTTTTCAACCAGACCTCTAAACTTACACATTTAAAGGCCCTATGAAATCAAAATTGAAGTTTTGTGGCTTTTAATCCATGCTTGTTAGTTTTGAGGTCTTACACATCTGTTAGCAGATATATGCATTTAATTGTTCTCTTTCAGGAAAATAGACCAATGTTGATGACATAATCAATGGAAATTTTTGTCCAATAAAATGCTTTCTATGAGAATGTCAACATTCTGCATCTGTGTGGCCGACGTGGTCGTTAACTGTAGGTGCATTTCACCTTATCATGGTCAATCTCAGTGTCTCCAGTGATTACGATTCTCTTCTCGATACGGGTCTCTGAGATCCCGCCTTTCACCATCTGAGCAGAGAAAGGGAAGAGAACGAGAGAATGAGAGAGAGCCAGAAACACAGTGAAGCGAATATCTCATCTGTGCAGTACGGTAATTCTTGACAAACTTTGCAAAATGGGAAGAAACTGCAGAATGGTGATATAAACTGTAATTAACAACGGCTTTATCACATGTTCGCAGCTTCTTTGCACCATCGTGCCCTACCTTGCAGTGTGCAGCACATGCAAATCTGTTGTAAGTTGGATATTGTAAAGTTTTCTGCAATTATGTTCTGTAGAAAGTGCTAATCTTATTATACTTTTTACATATGATAATTTAACATCAATCTGTTCTTATTTAAGAGGCAGACATTGCAGGATCTTTCGTGATATTGCAGGTTTAGGCGCAGCTTCAAGTACCTTGGTGATCTGGGTTGTGGTGGTGGTGCTGACAGTCTCTGAGGTGATGGTCTGAGCACTCAACAGCATCCCAGACTCCTTCTCTGACATCACGTTGGACTATTAGCAAACAAAAACACATGCGCTTAGAACACTCTTCCATTACATCTCTCATGTATCACTTCCATCCAAAGCTATTTCCTACTACAGACCCAAATGGGAAACAGTGATAAGAAAAAAATAAAATAAAAAATAAAAACCCTGAAATGGGAGGAAACGTATTACAATGCTTTTACGTTTGGGTTCTCTCAAACAATGTTTTGCGTTTCTCACAAAATAACTGAAATATAGTTTTTTCTCCCATATTCTCAGAAAAAAAAAAAAAAATGTACGAAAGCTGCCACCGGTGCTGTATCCTTTAAAAAAGATACACATTGGTACCTTATTTACCCCTTTATTTTTGAGAGTATACTGCCCCCGTGACAGCTTTTGTATCTTTATTTCTCAGAGTGCACATCATATTATTTCTATCAGCAGTTTTGTGTTCAGTTGCAGGATGTCAACTTTAGAGAGAGACAGTACAAAAGTTTTGTTTCTCGTGGTATGCAAAAGCATTGAAATATATATTTCTTTATAAATGAAATCTTTTTTTTTTTTCCATCACCATGTACCTTTATTGTCTTCATAATAAAACAAATGCTTCCTACTAAAACAATCAAAAGTGTATTATTATATAGAAACTCTCTCCAAACCACAAAGCCAAAAAGTTAATAATTTTTCAGTATTGCCAATAGCTGATATGATATTGTACATCTGTGTAAATCTTTGGTTCAGGGGAGAAAAAGAAGAAGAATAAAGAAGATGAATAAAAAAAGGGGAAAAAATGTTTTATAAGTTTTATATGCTAATTATATTTTCTTCTATAATCTGATATATTTTTGAAAGAGTGAAAAAAATAAGCCCTTGTTATTACAGCAGTGGGACCTCTGGTGTGCTGGTTAGAAACTCTTTTAATAACTGGCCTCGGGTTATATAGTAGAGCTCAAAGAGAGAAAACTAATAGATCTTAATGATTATCTAAACTCGCTCAGAAAATGACAGCACTGCGACAGATTACAGCAAAGACTGAACACATACAGTACAGAAGAGAAGGTTATGAAAGGGATATATTCTGTTCTTAATACAGATGTGTGCCAATATGTGCACTGCTACCAAAATCCAATTAAACATCGTATATCGACCATTACTTGATTATTAATATTTGGTTATTTACAAAATCCCTACTTCTGGGTGATGTGGTTACCAACATGTATTGATGCTGATATATTTTTGCATCCCAGTTTATTTTTCATTCTTTGTGTGGGATATTTAGACAAACCCTGGCACAGCAAAAGACTAACCAAAACTGATGTCAGCAATAAGGTTGATTCAAAAAGCGCCTCAGCTCACCTGTGCAGACTCATATGTGATGGTCTTGGTCTCTGTATGCACAATCGGGATGTCCTTGCTGGCGATTTCGGTGCAAAGGGAGTTGGTGACATCAGAAATGGTGAACGTTTTCGTCTTCACCACAGGAGACTGTGAGAGGGGTCAAGACACAGTGGAGAGTGAGCAGAGAATCGCTTTTCTCACTACATTAACTTCACCTCACACAGAAAAAGGCTTAGCCTAGTGAGACTGGGGGGGGGGAAAAGAAAAGAAGAAAAACCACCGGGCTAGAACAGGTACAAAATATAGCCACTTCAATGATTTCATATGTACTTTATCACCCTTTCCAATCAAATCATTTTCTTTAATGGTGTGTAAAAGAGTAAAAATCTCTACTGACCGTATTTCTCAAACATTAATTGTATAAATCTGCCACCAAGTTGAGTTAATATTAAACTCAGAGAAATGTGTGCTGAAATTAGTGCTGTCCAATTAATCAAACATATCGCAGTCATGATATGACCTGTTCTCAGCTACTTCTGGATATGCAGCCTAAGAAAAGATGGCATGACATTGCTCACAAAATAAGTATATTAACATAAATTACCATGAAAATAATGTCTCAATTGGAATGAAATTATGCTTCACAGAAGTGCGTCCCAGTGGAGCAAAATCCATCAGGAAGCTCCACAAACACTCCTCCATTAAGAGCGAGGAGTGTTTATTCCAAAACTAGAAACATCCTCATGAATGAGAGGACCTGAATGAAGCCTTCATCACGCCTAGAAGCCCACCGTTCCTATTAACCCACAATATTTGGCTCAGATATGCAGATTATGCATTTCAAAACCATCACAAATATGGTTTTGCTTTTTCATCTTTTATCTACAGTCACTACAAGCCAAAAAAGCTTTTGATTTAGAAACATTTGGCACATGTAAGTCAAATATTATTTTCATCCAATAATGGCGCTGTCAGGTTGACAGATGATGATGGGAATGACAAATTCAAGCCAAATCATGGGCTCACCATGTGGTGCTTTCAAAAGAAGTGCTCTGTGTGACGTCTCGCAACAGTCTGCAAGTCTCCTTTCACAGTTATTAGTGCATTTAAAACTAAAGTCACTCAAAGTAGTCTATCATCAGCCAAAAGAAACCAAAGACTAGCAGAAAAGTCTTTTGCAGGGGAACTGAAGAGTTAAATCTCAGAAACCAAAAACTCTCAAGTAGCCACAAACTCACCCTAATAAGATAATGGAGAAAAAAAGGCTAAGGCTGAAAAATCTAATTAGTCTGAGATTATGTACTTTTTTGGAAAACTGTTTTGGATTATATCCTTACGATCCAGGGAACCACAAAAGAAAGTGATAACATCTCCATAAGCTGCTTTCATACAGAATGGATTACATGCTCTCAGTTAGACTGAGGAAAAATGGATTAATTATGAATATTTTGGAATATTAGACATACATTTTCCTGTCTTCTTACAAGCATAAATAAAGCAGTTGCAATTTGTCTGGAAATAAAGTTAATTTGGCTGTAACTAAGAAATTACAAAATATATTGGGCTTATAGATGACCATGACAAGAACATAATTAAGAAAATTAGATTTGCAGTGGATATGGCGATTTCAGAGTGCACAATAAAGCAACATTAGGGAGTTTCAGACATTTGAGCTTGCAGCTTGAAATTAATAAGACTTTTATGTACACCTGAAACTATTTCACTAGATTTCAAGATGTTCTAGATGTGCAAATGACTTCATAGAAAATATATATTTTACAATTTATTGATTGTACCTTGGATTTTCTTTATCATGGAATGGACCTTAGTCAGAGCAGTTGTTTTATATCACCTGAAGCAACTCAAAATCAGTATTTGAAATATATGAAATAAAAAAATAAAATAAAAAAATACACAAAATGAGATGGTCTATGACAACCTATTGAACAAGAACGAAGTGTATCCACTGACAGTGCCATTCACTAAAGAAACAGAGATGTGTACTGAGCATAATTTGCAATCACCCATCATTCAGAATGAATATTACTCTGTCAAATCCACAATCTGCTTCACTTTACTGGGACTATCCAGCATCACTCCACCAGTGTGATCCTGGATAGTCCAGACATCCAAAATTTGTGTCAAATTAAATATGGCATCTACTCTGACTAAAGTTCATAGAAGTGCAAATGCATAAATGTATTTTTTTTTTTAAATAAATAAAGCTACTTAAATGCGTATTAAATAAAAAAAAAACTACAATAAATAAAAATGCAATCTCTTCCTTCTATCCCTTCTATGCATTATGCTGTTACTCACTGCAGAGAGAGAGAGGCTGTGATTGTTGTACATGGAAATTAAATTTTAAGCTAGCATGACAGTAGTACTGATGTTTTTAAAGCATGCTAGAGTCCCATGGAAGGAGAAACAGGATCATATTTGTGGGGTGTGTAATTAAAGCCCTGATATGCTGACCTGCTAAGGGCTGATACAACATAAATACACTTCACGAAGAAGTAGACTAGTTTTTTGGCGGCATTATAGAAATCGTCCCTTTCATTATGCATCAGCTGACAATGGAGAAGAGATTTATATCTGCAAAGAGAAGCAAAGTGCAACATGTGCTGAAAAGTTGTCCAGAGAAATCCAGTGGTCACAGGGTGATGTTTGAAGCCAGCGAATAACATAAAAACTATGAAAGCTACAACTACATTTGCACATACTGAAGGAATTAGTGTTTGCAAGGCAGCAAAAAAAATTGTGTTAAAGTTCAGCTAGTAAGCTTAGGTTTTAGTCTTTGTTTGTGCATAGTATGCAAATACTAGGGTAACATCATTGTTATCAGTTAAACGTATCTCTCAAATATTTGACAATACCGTTAAAAGTTTGGGGTCAGTAGGATATTTTAATGTTTTTTGAAATAATTATTTTATGCACATTTGTTTTGGGAACAAAAAGCAAAAACAGTAATATTATTTATTATTGCAATAATATTAATAATAATAAATTATATTTGAATAAATTAAAAAATATAAATTTTAAAGCTGAATTTTCACATGATCCTTCAGAAATCATTCATATATGCTGATTTGATGCACATCAACAAAAGTATTTTTTATTTTATTTTATTTTTTAACCTATACAGTATGTTAAAAATAGTTATGGAGCATAATATCTTTGTGGAACCCCCCCCCCCCCCCCTTTGATAAATAAAATGTACAATAAAACAACAAATACCAAAAAAAAATACAACATACTTATACTATGTATACTGTAGTTATTAAAACCGATATGAATTACAATATAAATTGCTGAATAAAAGCAGTATTTCGTTTATTTATTTTGTGTAGTATTTATACTGATATCAAACTTTTGAATGGTAGTGTAAGTCAGTGGGACATTTCCAAAATTATATTTGTTTACTGTTAAAACTATTTTTTTTTTTACAGAAACAACACTTAAACCTGAAAGAACCTAGAAGCCAAAGTTTTAATTTTAGTCTGTATGGTAAATGGTTTGTACTTAATTAAATGCAGAAAATTAAGAAAAATAATAAGAACAGTTTAATTTAATCCAAACTCATCTTGCAAACACTGTAACTGAATGGTTATTTTAAGCAGTGAGTTCACAATTAAGGAAATCTGAAAAGCCAGAGAAACGTTAAGTGAATGTGTTGGCTTTGATAAATAAACCATTATGTCCTATTAAGATATCATAGTGCTTTTGCATCCAGGGTTTTTGTGTCAAAGGACATAAATTGTTTAAAACTATAAGCTGTCAATCAACATCCAATGTGAAATGGTGAAATCATTAAGAGTCCCAGAGGAAATAAACAGAAAAACAGGAAGGACCTCATCCTTTCTCCCTCTTTATTGTCTTATAATCCAAATAAGATTACTCTGAGAGCGGCTGCTGTCTCCCTGATATCTATTTAGTTTCTTTCACTGTCTCTCAAATGAAGACAAGCCACCACAGCATCAGCGTCAAGACCAGCAGGCTGCTCAACAGGAAGGAGACACGGGGGCGATGCAGTACCACTGGGTACACCTGGCAGACACAGGCCTCTTTCTTTGTGGACATGCCTATGAAGATTTGGATGTCCCTGAGCCTCAGTGTCTTTTTCTTCATCACAAACATCATCATCATCTTCATCCTCCTCCATATGCTGCAGCAGCGGCGGGCCTCCTGGCGCAGGCGCCCACCTGACCCTTACCTGCTGTCGCCTCGATGTGCCATCTCTGCGCAGGGCAAAGGGACACCAAGACAGACACAGAACAATGAACAGACATGTGGAGTGGGGAGAGACATAGGGAGAGATTGATGAGGGGTAGCAGAGATTTCTGGGTAGGTTTGAAGGGTCCGGGCTCAGGATCTGAGCTTAGAGGATGCCAGAGTGGTTTAAGTGGGCCAGATGGATTGAAGCAAAGGCCTTGAGGGTTTTTATGGCGTTGGTGGACGCCGGATTGACATTAAGATTGGCAGCAGACAATGTTTTGGCAGTGCAAATATCCATCAGTGACAGAAGAACACCATAAAAACCATCAGGGTTTGGGTGGAACGGGTCAATAAGCAAAATCCTCAGAGAATCAGATCAGTGGATGTGTCTGTCACAGAACTAGACTCGGTCATTGGCTAGATCAGACTTTACTACATCCGCAAAGAACAAACAATCATAGCTAACTAACATTTGGAATCGGTTAAATTTTTTATGTTTTTCACGACGTTTGTTTCTGTTTAGTTCTTGAACACCAATTAATACTTTTAAATAAGAAACAGTGAATCTGTGTCAGTCTTTCATCAATCTGCAGCACCAAAGCCAAATAAATTGTTCTAGTTGAGAGTTTGTGTCTGAATCGAATATGATAAAAGATCTCGCTGTTCTAAATGACCGATGGCAACAACATACAGCATGACCGGTGTTGTCTGATTTATGGACGAATGACTCTTATGAACTGGTTCTTTTAGGTAAACTGATCAAAACAACTCACAAATCAACTCATGAGTTATCAGTCTAATGACTGATTAACTGAATCGGTCAGGGGTGCATTTCCCATACAACAGTGCGACTCTCTGCTTAATTACCATACACATCATTGGAGAAATTAACCTAGCTAGTCACGTCTGTTTCCCGAAACCAATGTAACTGTCACCTATCTGTTGTCCATTTAATTGGTTCATTCTCAAATTAATATCAGATTATTGTTCTAAATAATGAACATGGCATCTATTTTTGTTCTCCGTTGTCACAGATTCCCTCTTACATCATACTCTGGGGGTTTGTGGAGTACTAGAGCAATAATGTACATGTGTACATTACATACAATCATTAAAAATAGTTCTTTCATTCTCTTGACCAACTAAAATTTGTATAAACTATATATGGAATGAAAGGTACAGATTACACGTTACAGTAACCTGCTTATTTTGCTCAAGATCTATTTCCATGTCATACTAACTATGCTACTAACCACAGGTCAAGAGCTGTTGCTGATTGTAACTATAGCTTAACAACAGAATTGTTGAACTAAGTTGATAACGAAAGAACTCACAACCTTAGTTGGCTAAGGATGCTTTTGGGAAACACACCCCAGAGCGGTTGTTGACTTATGGTACCTGTACCTTTACATGACAGCGATGTATTAAAAAAATCGCTTTTTTGAAAAGTTTCGCATAGAGACAACATTGTCAAAACGATCCCTGTTCACACAGATCCGCGATTACAACTAATAACACTGTATTATTCATGCCAGGCCAGTAGTTGGCAATGTTATTTTGTAAAGAAACACTAAGGGCCAGATTTACTAACAGCTTGCGCCAGCGCAAACTGTCTTTTGCCGTTAAAATAGTACTGTCAGGATTTACTAAAGACACACAGTGAAGAATGGATACAGTTAATTTTGTGCCTGACCTTATTGAATATGAATTTGTAGGAGTTTCAGACGCAAAATTTACGGGAAGAGAGTATTAAAATATATCATGCAATGCAATTTACTAATGTTTGCACTTGTCAAATTACTGGGATTTGCGGCATTATTTAACACTCCAAAAAAGCAAGTCTTTAAGCAGACGCTAATTTGTGCTGCTCTTGGTAGATTGTGTTTGTCATTATGGAAATGATCGACTGCTTCTGTGTTCTTTAATTTGCAAATTGTCAGTAAATCAGTCACGGAAACCTTCACTCCCATTAATTTTTAGATGGAATCAAAACCAAAATCTTTCCATTCCTTCCAATTTCTATCTCTAGTGTTAACAGAGACGTTCAACACTGGACATGTGCTTTTAAAAACTATGGATAAACATAAAAGACACTGGACAGTTTTGTTCAAAAGTGAAATCTTAAAAAGTGCATGTTGTCTTGAGAGAATTTGAGAGAATGAGTTCAAACTTTATGTTTTGAATTGGAAGGAGTGTGTAATAGGGCAGTTTAATGCGTTCAGGTCTGAGACTGGTACATGATGTAGCAGGCCTCAGCAGAAGAGGGCCGTGGGGCGAACGAACGTGCCCCTCTCTGGGCGCTTCTAGACACTCCTGCTTGTGGAGAGGAGGAGGATTGAGATGGAGATGGAATTATGGATGAAAGTGGAGGAGGACAGGACTGCGATCCAGGACAAGACTTTGCGAGGAGAGATGGTGGAGAGTAAACAAGGGGAAGGAAAGGACAGACAACCAGTGAAGGACAGGAACAGGAGGAAAAAAGAGGGAAAAGACAATGAAATGAAAAGGAGGAGGAGTCAGTTTCTTAATGGTTGCTTTTCCTATTTGCTTTTTTACTACTTTTTCCTTTTAGACCTACTTACAGCTACATCATGTAGTGTAATCCAGCCATGCGATTGGCAGATCAAAGCAGAGGAAAGCCGGCGGTAGCCATTCAGACAGCAGCAGCAGTAGTAGTAAAGGGGCATGGCTTTGGGAGAGGGTGTGGTTAGGGGTCTATAAAAGCCACGGGCAGTGACCAGATTCAGAGAGAGAGGACATCTCCTACTCTGACTGGGCCATGGCTATAGCGTCCAGCGGCCATTTGCGCTTCTGTTTGTGTCGTTCTTTATCTACATAAAGAAACACCAGTCTTTTCAGGTGCGGTTGCTGCATGGCCTGGCAGTAATGACCAAATGAGATTACGTTTACCTCTGATATATCCCCCGCTACTCTATGTACGGGTAGTAGAGGAGGCGTCTTCACCTGTGTGCACACGTGCCCACACACACACACACACACACACACACACACACACACAAACACACTGAGAGTTTATAAAATAACTGCTTAATCAGATAACATGCTACATGAGCAACATTCTGATAAAAAAAAAAAAGTTTTTAGAAAAAAATTAATTTATTGCTTTAATAAAACTTGTAATCCTTACCAAATGCAACAATTTTTTAGTTCTTTGATACACGTAGTTTCCAATTCTGTATGACTTCCTTTCTTCTTCAAAAGGGAGACAATTCGAAGATTTAAACTTCTTTTTGTATGACTTTAGAAGATCTGGAGTACTCCATGTGTCATACAGACTGCTTTTTGGCATTGTCACATCCTTTCTACTGTTTCCCACAGGGACAAATTGCATGGAAAAGAGCAACCAGCACAACTCTCATTTGTATTCCATAGAAGAAAGAAAGCTGAGCTTGATTAGCATAAGTTGTTCTTATGATTCAGAACGATTTTAACAGGCTGTCAGAACAAACATTCAGATCCAAGGGTGAAGTTCTGAACTTTTATAATTTACTGCCTGTCACATTACTATAAACAGACTATGACTAAAAACTGCATCAAACTGAGACTGAGACTCATACTGAGAAAATGTATATGTTTATTGCAATTCATTGCAGCTTTTGTTAGCAAAAACGAAAACTATTAAAAACTTTTTTATTTGTTAATTCAATGTTGCTCTGGCAACCAATTTAAATAGGTTTCCTTCAACATCTCGCTAAAGGAGGGAACGGAGATGTCACGTCGGTGATGACCGACGAATTAGGATCTCTCCAGAGAGACCAATCAACTTCGAGTGTAACTAAACAAGCCAATGGACATTGGCATGCGGTATTTCGCATCTGGCTGCCACACCCCACAGCGCAGGTATAAAAGGCAGCAGGTGCACCGCATTGATTCATGTTTTCGCAGAGAAGTTGAGCCGGTGATCCAGCAGCTCAGCGGTGGTACAGCAACTGTGGCAACAGGACGTGACATCTCTGTTCCCTCCTTCAGGGAACGAGGGTTACATACGTAACCAAAACATTCCCTTTCAGTCAGTCACTCTCAATGTCACGTCCGTGATGACCGTCGAATTGGGATCCCTACCAAAGCGCCACCAGTGCTGCCACCAGATTTCAGGAATTCATTCACTCCAGGGAACTCTCTGGAGAACTAGGCATTAAGGACGTTGCAAGCCAACTCTGAGCCGGGCCTCTCAGTGCCACTACCCTTTTGAGGTGAGAACACAGGGGCAAACAGGTTAGACATGTAGGCTATAGAATCTAGCGAAAGTGTTAGGAGCTGTCCAGAGCACAGCTCTACAAATGTCTGCTAGCGAGGCACCACGAACCAGCACCCAGGATGATGTAACACCCCTAGTGGAGTGAGCATGCAGCCTGAGCAGGCAAGGCACACCTTGTGCTTCATAGGCCAAGGTGATGGCATCCACTATCCAGTGGGCCATCCTCTGCTTGGAGACAGCCTTCCCCTTCTGCTGTCCTCCATAACAAACAAAGAGCTCTCTGAGGTCCTAAAGCTCTGAGTTCTATCTATGTACTGTCACAGTGCGCATACAGGACAGAGCAAAGCTAGGGCCCTGAAGGACCAGGTAATGGGGTCTATGGGTGGACCACTCTATGGGGTCGTGGTGGGTGGAAATAGCAGCAACGTAAACCTGGGTGGAGAGGGACAGCCTACGCTCCAACCCTTGCTGCAAGAAGAAAAGCACGGCTCTGATCGAACATTTCCCGGGCTCCTCGTGGTGAGAGGAACACCATTTGACGAACAGGTTCCACTTCAGAACATAGGCCCATCTTGTGGACAGAGCTCGTGCTGAAGCGATAGTGAGTGCTACCTCCTGGGGTAGGTCACCTAGAATCTCCGCGTCCCATCCAGAGAAGTGAAGTTTCCACAGGTCCAGACATGGGTGCCGGAGGGTGCCGCGTCTCTGAGAAACCAGAAGACCCATCAGTCATCTCTGGGTCTGGTTCGGACAACGCTACCACACCCGAAGAGGGCAACACAGTCGTGTCATCATCAGCTCGCCCTCTGATGAAGCGATCGACATCTGGTCATCAGCGGGAGCACCGAGGGATACGGATGGTGCACTCTGTCTAGCAGATAGCCCAGCACGCTCCATCGGAAACTCCACTAGCTGCGGAGTGCTTGAGGGGCAAGGAACTCCCGCTGGGGAAGCCCTCATTGTGATCCTCAAATCACCTCCGACTGGATTGCAGCAGAGGCAGAAGGACTCTGCCACCTTTGACGAAACGGAGTCTTTTATGCAACTCCGAGTTGGTCATGTCCCCACAAAGAGTGAGCAAAGAGCATGTTGCTCTTTTAGAGATTGCTTTTTTTGCGCTGAAGCATGCAGGGGAGCTGGCCAGCGCACACTTCTGGTGTGGCTGTCTACACAAAGACAATCTTTTTGCAGTGAGACCATGACCACCGCAGCTGTGCCATGATGCCCGCACTCGTTTTCTGCAATCACTCGTAACAGGAGAGCAGCAGTGATGCACCACCGCTTTTCTCCAAAACGAAAGGATGAATTAATGCGGTGCACCTGCTGCCTTTTATACCTGCGCTACGGGGTATGGCAGCCAGATGTGAAATACCGTATGCCAATGTCCATTGACTCGTTTAGTTACACTCAAAGTGGACTGGTCTCTCTGGCGAAATCCCAATTCGTCAGTCATCACTAAAAAATATTTAACAATTAATATTTAACATTTATAAACTTACTGACATATAAAGTGACTTTATTTTTCTCTTTGTGTGTGTGTGTTTCATTATTTAGAGGCCAGCAATTTAGAAACACTTTGACGATACCACAGTACTAAATAGGAAAATATATAGAAAACAGAGTGACTGAAAACAGCACTGAAATACATCCAAAAGTTTAAAACCGAGATAACTCAGAAAAGAAAGCATAATATACCCATTGTTTGTTGATATCTAATTAACTCACAACTAACTCAAACAAACACTAAATATCCAAAGATTTTATGCCACTAAACTGGCAAACTTTGGAAAAACCAATCATTAGTTCTTCTCCAAAGGGCTCATTGTATGAAACTTTGTTTCAGCACACATACTACACAACTAAACACCAATAGATGGGCAAAGTTACCTCCATTTCATAAAACCAGCAATCTATCATCAACAAGTCAGTCTTTATCTTCAACAAAAAAGGCATACAAAGGCTCTAAATCCAACAGTGAAGCATAACTTTTAACCCCAGTACTCACGTCGGGCTGTTTCTGGCCATTGATGCTGGCGGTGCGGAAGGGCGAGTGGGTGGACAGACGCTTGTCCCACTCGTTGGGCCTTGGCTCGGGCACTGACTCCATGAAGCTTCGCTTGAGCTCGCTGATACTGGTGTGATGACGCATGATTTCTGTCTGTGTCTTATCCACATCCTGAGAGAGAAAGAGAGGTCCAGGCAGAGAGAAAGCATACCAAGGAGGTCAAAAGAAAAAAAAAATGAGGATAGCAGAAGAGAAATTTGGGAACCGACAGCAAAATTGAGATGAAAAAAGAGAACACAGGAAGATGAAGGACAGAAATTAAGAGAGGGAAATAACCCAATGAAGAGATCTCATTAGTAAGATGATCTGACATGAAGCACTGTTTTACCCCAAACTATCTCAGGGGCATCACATCTAGGGTAGGGAATCAAGTATTTGTACTGTATAATTTCAAGATGTTTGGTTCCGTTAACGATTCTTGAATGTCAATAGATTCCATCTAGAGTTGGTTGAGAGGTTGCAGTCTGAATTGAATATGATATGAAAGAAAGACTGAGCTACACTCTTAAAAATAAAGATTCCAAAAGGGATTTCACAGTGGTTCCTCCCGGAACCTTTCAGTGAACAGTTCTTAATAGAACCATTTTTTTATTCCTCTAAAGAACCTTTTGTGCAGTTGAAAGGTTCTATGGATGGTTCTTCAGCATACTTTAGATGACAATAAAGAATGTTTATTTTTAGGAATGTATACAAAATAATACAACAACAATAACTAGGCTACACATTTATATTATGTTGTCCTCACTGGTTGCATGTTGTATCAAATACATCAAGCACAGTGTAACCGGTGTAGGTGTGAATGACTCAACCAGTTATTTTTAACGAATCAGCCAAAAAACTTCTGAACTCCTGGGTTTGTAACGGGTTTGAACTCACCAAACAATTCACTCACAGAATTGTTAATAGTACATTTTATATAGTTAATAGAATCATTAAGGAACCAAAATCAGTATATTTCCTGTGATTCCCATCCTTAGTTACATTATTTTCAGTCAAGTGAATGTCACACACAAAGCCATTCTACAGATTGCCTGCTGGCCACAAAGACACAGGTCTCTCCTTTCCATGTTCACAGGTTTCTAACTGCATTTTACCTTACATACATACATATATATATATATATATATATATATATATACATATATATATATATATATATACATATATATACATATATATATATATATATATATATATATATATATATATATATACATATATATACATATATATATATATATATATATATACATATATATATACATATATATATATATATATACATATATATACATATATAAAAAAAAAAAAAAAAAAACATGACGTGACATATATATATATATATATATATATATATATATATATATATATATATATATATATATATATATATATATATATATATATATATATATATAGTCTCTGTGGCCTGATTTGTTTCCCATCATCTCCCCTCAGTGGCATCGGGTAATCAGCTATGCTCAGACACTATGAGGCTTTGAATATTCATGTCAGAGAGGAGGCTTTGTGATTGCCCAAAACAAATGATCCATGTGTGCACAGACAGATTGTGATTAATGAGCTACAGAGAGTGAGAGAGACAGACCGACAGTCTAAAATATCAGTGGATCTTTATTCAGTTAACTACAGATTTTGGAAATAAACCAGACCTGTGTCTTGGTGCCCAGCAGAACTGATCTGCAAGAATGAAACACTCTCATGAGAAACCTGCCCTCATCATCTACAGCCCTGATTTCAGACAGACAGCTGACACTAAAAAGACATGATGTTTGTCCGTCTCCTCCTTACATTGTGACCTAATCCTTTTAAGCAATGTTCAAGTTACAAGCTATAAATTACAGGTTAGTAGTTTGAACCTGTTATGTGGCAAACTTATAGCAAATGAAAAGGATTGCAGTAAGACAATATGGTTGTTCCAAACTCTAGTGAGCTGCCAAGCTAGACATTTTAAAGTGGAAATTAAACATGCATGTTTTTGCCACTGCTAATGCTAAATTTTATTACAGCTAATTTTCCAAATTTCTATCTAGCCATCTAGCTAGCGAGCCGCCTTGTTGGAGAGACATAGCCGTCTACGTAACAGGGTTGGTTGGCTCTGTTGAAAACTCAAGGTCTTCTCCTCAACATATGCACACTTGAAATCTTCATCCAGTATCTGCTTCTCTCCAAAAGTTATGGAGATAAAAATATCTTTGTACTTGTTTAAACTAATGTTGTGGGCATCTTTTAATGCCCTCACACAAGCACTTGTCAAAGTGTTTCTTTACGAACTGTAAAACAGTGCTGCCACATTCTGTGGACCAAACAATTAGCACCAAAAAATTCAAGGTGCATGTGCGAGTATATGTGCTTAGAAAATCTGCCAATGATAAATTTACATCACACGCACAGTACACATATGCCTAGCATTCACATAAAAACCGAAGTATACGCGAAGTATACATTTGCCTATAGTCTGCAACATTATTCTGCCTCCAAAGATACCTTTATATATATATATATATATATTAAAGTATTGTGTCTGTAGCTTAGCAACATGCTAATATCAGCTCTATAAGAATCGATGCAAGTATGGTTTTGCTGGAGCTTACTTAAAAAGCTAGTCTGGCAGGCAGCTCACTATGGTTTGTAAAAGACAGAATTTCTGATTTTAAATCATTAATGGACCCTTCCAATTGCTAATTTGTTATAAGAGGAGGAGATAGATGAGGTGGCGATCATGTGAGCACTTCAGCAGTTTTAACATTAGATAAACTGTTCAAGGTACAGAGTGAACAAAGCTTGGGTTCAGACATGGGTCAAATGACTGGATTCTGATCTCTACACATGCGGTTTCACAAATTGGTCTATACCTATGCAATACTAGTGCACTAAATGAATCATATGCTGTCATAATTCACTGCAGCATATGATAGATATTTGGCCCATGTCTGTTGATTTATGAAACAAAGCAGAGTGCAAAACAGTGCTTGGCTCAAACACTAACAGCAATGTTTAACACTTAATATAATGATAGTGCATGTGATGGAGACAGTGTTATATGATATATGGTTAGATACAGTGGTCACAGGGTTAGAGAAGGGGTCAGTGGGTGTATGAAGGGGTTAATATCACAGAATCCATCTGGTTTTCAGACTCATTATCAGACTCATTAGACCTCAGAACAGTGGAAACAGCCTTTGTAGTAACTATACTGTATGAAAATATATGACTGGGAGTGGGACAGGCTGTATAGACTGTATAATCTATAACACTACAAATCAATAATATTATAATCATGTGATCTGATAAGAAATGAAACAATAACAACATGCATTATTGAGCTAAATGTACAGCCAATGATTATATATTTGGCTAAACAACAGTGTAGTTATGGGCTTGTCACAGTATGTTTAACCCTGGGTAAACATCTGCCCACTTTAACCCTGAGTAACGAAATCCTGGTTCAGAAGCAGGTCTGCACCTATTTTGTAGTGCTAACCCCAATCTGTGGTGCCAAACAGCGTGAAACAATGTGGTAGAATGTTACAGCAAGCAGTTTGGCAATTAAAGAGCAATCTTAAACTAAACAATTCCCTGATTAAATATCCATGTGCTTCATTTAGCTGCTGTGTTTAGTTTCAGTGTCTCAGGGAAACCATTAAAATGTTAAATGGGGACAGAAAACTGGTCATCTAGATCTAAGAGACAGTATTATTGCTATGTTTGTATATTAGCAGATTTATGTGGTGACAATTTCACAAGTGGACAGTTCTGTACACGTTTTACTTGTCCAATCAATAGTATAGATCTGTTTAGCCATGACATAAATTTGTAGGCCAAACCACAAGGCTAATACTAGTGTGAAATCTGTCTTCCTAGGATTAATTTAACAATCCAAGGTAAAGTATGAACTATGTGATCAGGAAACAAGATAACTCAGGGTTATAAATGGGTTATTCATTAGTTTCAAGTGTGAAAAACCCATTAGAAATATTATACTATAGAAAAAGCTGGAACAGAGCAGGCACAGAGTTTACTGTTAAAATTAAATAAAAGGCATTCATGCTAAGAGCCTAACATGCTGGAAAAAGTTTTTTTTTTTTTTTTTTTTTTTATGTGATCCAACTACTGGCTACATGTTTGGATCAGCTCAATTTTGCATTAAATTATAAAAAACAAAAACAAAAAAACAAACATGTTTATTATAAGAGAAGCAAAAAAAAAAAAAAAAATAATTCCCAATCATATATTTAATAAAAAGTGCTAAGCAAACAGAGAATAAATAGAAGTGAGTACTTGCATTACAGTTAGTGAGGTAAATAGTGCATGCCAAGCCTTTAGGGTTAAGCTACAAAACAAAACAAAACACAAAAGAGAGTGCAGTGAGAAGAATGAAGAAAGAAACCAGACGAAACAGAATCTCATGCAGTGAGACATGCAGTGGCAAAAACAAGACATTTCCAGAGTTTCCATACAAACCTCCAACATTAAATTGCTATGTCTGATATAAATAGTTTCACCCTCAATTTTCTTAGCTCTTTTCTGTGAAGAACAGGAAAACAAAATAGAGTTGGCAGTGTTTGAACGTAGAGAAAGTCATGAAATGAATCTTGGATCATTTTTAAAGTTTGATCTGTAGTTGCATTCAGTGTGTGGGGACATGGAGGAATGGAGACAAATCAAATATGGATGAACCGCAGCAGCCGCAGCTAGACAGAGAGGAGAGGTCAGAAGTCAGGGGTGACTGCAAGGTCAGAGATAACTGTGCATTGGGTTAAGTTATGAAAGTGTAATGAGATTAAGTTAAAATAAAGCTCCTCTTTTCCATCGTTGTTGAAACACTGTGTATTTGCTGTGCAACTCTCTGGTGTCATCAAAACAGTATCCTGACCCAGCAACACTGGCTCAACATCTGTAAATCTTGTCTTGTTATAAGCTGTATATTAGTGTCTTTGCCCTTGATTTTGCAATATGTTGCAATATGTTAAACCTGCAACAGGTTATTATCTGCAATATGTAAAACCACACTACCAGTGAAAGGTTTGGACATACGAGACTGAATATTAATTTCTGGTGGTCTTAGAAAGCTTTTGGTCTAGTGAAAAAAAAAGAAATGTACTCATTGTATTTGTAGTGTACATCAAATCTCAATATATATTTAATTCAGTCAATATTTCAGTATGTTAAGGGAAAAAAACTGTAAAAAGTTCAAATTGTACTTTTTTAAAATTTTGTTAATAATCTTTTATTGTGCTTATTTGAATTTTAGTACCAACTCAGGCCACACATACAAGTGATAGTGTCTTAGACCCATGGAATGCATTGTGAGTTATAGCTTTATCTAGCTAATGGTTCTGTATAAAAATGTAGAAAATTATGTATAGTCTAGGTCTGTTTGAAAGGTGTTTTAAATGGTTTTGAGAATGACAGAATGTGTGTGCTGTCAGGCAAGAGTATTAGAAAAGAGACACATTGCTCTGCTCTCTTCTTTTTCTGCCAATGTTACCTCTACAAAAGCATTCAACTACACAAGATCAACAATACTTCAGACACTCGCAAACTGAGGAGGCATTCACCTCTTTCCTCCCACATCCTCCCTAATGGCTGACAACTTTGCCAATTTTTCACAAATACCGTAACAATCAGCAGCAGCCAATTCTCAACACAACAAACTAACAAACACCCACAACTTGCATGCAAATCTCTCATGGAGGCAGAGGTCTCCAAAGTTCTCCGCTCCAACCATCCTACCACCTGCCCCATTGATCCAATTCCCTCCCATCTTTTACACGGCATCTCTCCTACACTTTAACCCACACTCACATCCATCTTAAATGCATCACTACGCACTGGCACTTTTCCCAACACATTCAAGCCGACTTGAGCAACCAACATTTAATACCAGACCACCTGCAGACTAGTCTCTCTTCTCCAATTCACTGCGAAAACCTGACTGAGATGTTTTCTTCTTTCTTCTCACAGAACAAGCTGCTGTACAGCAATCAGTGAGGATTTGACTTGCCTGAGTTGATTACAAAGTGGACATTCAACAGATACGGCCTTGACTGAAGCCTTTGTGGGTGGAAAGTATATAATGCATCCTCATTTTGTCGGACTTGTATGCTGCCTTTGACACTGTCTCTTTTCTAACCTCTCCAACTTGGGCATCACAAACAAGTGCAGAGAGGCTCCTAAGTCCTACCTTACAGGCAGATTCTTCAGGGGATCATGAGGTATCAATTAACCACAGGGGTACAGCAGGGTTCGGTGCTTGGCCCCTGCCTCTTTTCAAAATATATATTTCTTCTGGGATCATCCAGGATGTGGGTTTTTCAGGAAAACAGGTATGTTCAAATCTCTGACTGGTAGTGTATATAAAGGGCAAACATCTCATTCATTTAGTTCTGCAGTTCTGTTATACATTATGAACATGTTTCAGTTGTACAAACTTTAAATGTGAAGTTTAAAATTGCTTCTCTAAATGTTTATAAATGAAAAGATAGATTTAAATGTTTGTAAAAGTATTTTCTTCAGTTATTATTAAAAGCCTTTTCTTCAATTATTATCTCAGTCTTAAAGTTGGAGTAACTCAGGTTTGCAGCTAGAGTAAATGCCAAATTGAAATGCAAATTAAAATGCAAAGTTTTTTTGTACTTCACTCATAATGAACACTTTCCTCATTCCGTAAAACTCAGTTTGTACTGAGTCACTGTCGCTGCCTGGAATAGTACAATCTGGCAGCTACAGTGCTGTCTGGTACGGCCAAACTCATACAAATGCAAGCAAGATACAGCCAAAGCAGATGAGAAAACAATAATAAAATGATCTTTTTGTTGTAAAACATGGGCAGCGAGCAGATGAGGAGTACAATGGCATCATCCTCATGCTGCGATACCCGTCCGGAACAAGTTCTGACCTTCCTCATGCGCACCATCTTTGTTTCCGCCCGTGGCGACTGTTCAGACCCCAGAGGGGAAGGAAGAGAGCATGTAAGTGTTTATGAAACAAGTCACTTTGCTACTAAAAAAAAAAACATTCACGATGATTGTACTTTCTTCAGCTGTTCATTTACGTTTTATAGTATGTAATATTGTCAGCAAGCACTAATGTATAGTTTAACATAACATATTTAACATTAACACATAGTCTTATTACACGGCTCTGTGGAATACTGGATTCTGATTGGTCAGTCACGACATTCCGAGGTATGTTATCCCTCGATAACAACCGGTAAAAACTAACAACACAGGCTCATCTGGGTAACTGAAGTCGGCGCTGTACTCTTGCCAGGAACAGTTTTTTCTTGGTGGAAGTCATGCGTTTGTTTAGCTAATAAAATATTAAAACCCGATTCAAAATTGTGCACAATTTTTTTAATTATGTCATCCTGGTATCATGGACTCGCTCTCTCGCTTCATACAAATGCAGCTGCAGCCATTTTGTGATGACTGTTCTGTTTGCTGTAATTGGATTATAAGATAAATAACAAACTGGTAAGATTTTAAAACATTTTCGTCTTAAATCTTTTATCGTCATAATTATTTATGTGGTGAAATGTAAATGTGCACCATATCTCTTAAATGTCTGTCTAGTTTGAACTTGCCGCTTGCAACTGCTGTGTTCACGGAAGCTTTGCATTCAAATATTTCAACTTAAATCAATATTTTGTGTCTAATTATTTACATATTTGTCAAGTAGCCGTGTAATAAGCGGGATAATGTACATCCAGCTGGTTGTTATCACAGAATAACCCCCGATGCTAATACTGCTAATGCTGCTTTTGGAATCGATCCTTTGCTAAGCCCCACCTTTACTTTACTGACCAATCCAACACTACATTTTTACATTTTAAATATATGCATTTGGCAGACACTTTTATCCAAAGTGACTCACATGACATTCAAGGTACAAGACTCTTATGCTCACCAAGGCTACATTTCATGATCAAAAATACAGTAAAAACAGTAATATAGTGAAATATTACTACAATCTAAAATAAGTTTTCGGTTTCATTATATGTTAAAATATAATTTATTTTTTTCTGCATCATTACTTCAGTGTCACATTATCTTTCAGAAATGCTCATTTGCTGCTCATTTCTTAATAAAGTTTCTTATTATTATCAATGTTGGAAACATTTTTTGCCACTTAATATTTTTGTGGAAACCGTGTTATTTTTTAATTTTTTTTTTCAGGATTCTTTGATTGGCAAAATAGAAATCTTTTGTAACACTGTCTTTACCGTTACCTTTGATCCTTTTAAAGGGGTCCTATTATGCTTTTTTTCACTTTTTCAACTTTAGTTAGTCTGTAATGTTGCGGTTTAAGCATTAAAAAGATCTGCAAAGTTACAAAGCTCAAAGTCTAATTCAAAAGTAGATATTTTATGTAACAGAAACAACTTTTCAAAAACTACAATGAACAACTCATTTGGACTACAAGCATTTTTTCCAGGATTTGTGACGAATGGGACGAGACCTGGTTGAGCTGCAATAGAGATGTGTTTTTACTATATTAGAGACACGCTAGCTTTCCCAAGGCAGACGAACTTAGAGTGGTTACAATCATCCGGGTTTAAATTGCGCTTAAATTGATTTGATTTTGACTATTTACACTGAAGCTCACAGCAGGCGGCTATGGTAAGGGGCATGACATTTCCCGGCCAGGCGCCGAGTGCTGTCAACAACATTTGAATTAATTTCAAACATTTCAATTAATACCATATGAGCAGGGTAGGGCAATGTCTATAGTATCATATTAAACTGTAAAATTACTGTAAAAAGTACAGTTCAGATACAAGTTTTCACAAAAACAAAGCGTTTTATAAAATGCTAAACTTTACATTTCAGCCTTTAAACCATTTTTTAAGAAAATAGATGAGTAAAAAGTATTAATTATTATATTAATTTAAACAATTATTATAAATAAAATATATCAATTAAATAATATAAATTAGGGGTATGTGATATTGACAAAAAATTATATCTCGATAATTTTCTGGGATTTTATTGATAGCGGTAATTAGATAATATTTTGCTATAGAGTGTGTTATTGGGCTGATATCTTATCTCTAATTGTGCTAACAGCTGGCTCCTGAATGTTTTGATATTCTTCATCTTCTGTTTGGTAAGTTCACAGCAATAATAGAAATTAATCATTTACAACAAGTTTTATGGCCATTTTTTCTAAAAGTGTGCACCATCTTTTAAATCAAATTATTTTCAAAAACTCTGCAAGTTTGGTCTGAACTCTGAACAAAAAAAACAGTTTTATTGAAAATGCTTATTCATTCTGACAGCAGGTGGAGCGATTGGTAGAAATATAACTGTTTCCCCGGTAACAGCTGTACACAAAGCGTGAAATCATAACTTTAGCCTTTTGAAGTTTAATCGTCACATTCAGCCATATCGCAATTCTGGTCTTTCTTCCCCAAATTTAAGACCGCTTAAAATCATAATTAAGACTTTCCTGTACAATTTAAGACTTTCTAAGGCCTTAAATTTGATACAACTAAATTTAAGACTTTTTAAGACTTTTTTAAGACCCGCGGAAACCCTGCAATCACAGCACACACTGGCCCAGCTAACCAATCACAGAACATTTCGTATTTCAGAAGGCGGGCCTTCATTTGATACGGGAACTATTCAAGCCATTCATGCCAGACTAGGAAGAGAGGTGTTGTAATAATGTAAAATATGTGAAAAATAATGTGTTTTTCGAACAACCTAGTATGAGAGCCTGTTCTAGTACACCCCAAAACAAAATCAAGACTTTGTAAAAGAGCATAATAGGACCCCTTTAAAGTCGGCATGAAACGGAAGTAGCGATTGTCTTTTTTCTTTACTGTGACGTCTATCTTAGTGAAGTTGCATCTGAAATGTGAGAGCAGGACTTGATTTCGTCCTTCGGGAATTGATCGGATCATTGTTGGCGCATTGCTAACAAAATTGAGGCAGATCTGAATGCCAGTTTGCATTTAGTTGTGAGGGGATTTCTCTCCACTGGATTCACTGGCCAGACCCTAGCATGAAGAAATGTTTTATTTATTGAGGAAGACGATGACGAGGACAATCAACGGCACAAAATGTGCTTAGAGAGAGACTGCTTGAATGACCGAGCGCGTCCTCCATCAGGTTAAGTCATATTCATAAAAAAAAATTGTTTGCAATGTCCTAAGAGTAATGTTGTGGTAATATCATAATATCCTTTAAATTTTTAAGGGTAGTTTATTCCCCCATGGCTTGTGTCAGCACTGGTCAATGCATTGATTTCAATAAAGTGAAGAATCAGCTTCAGTTTTTCCCCCAGCGTTTAGCCCTCACGTCACTAGCTCCGCCCTTGCGCCATACCTCGTGACCAGAAGAGAAGATGAGTCCTTTTAAGGGGAGGGGAGGTTAACATTTTTAATTAAAGATTACGAGGGCACATGAATTAAAAAAAAATAATGAAGTGCACGGATAAATTATTTCTAATAAACACTACAGTATTTCATTAAAAAAGTAAGAATTTTCAATTTTGATATCATGGTGACTTTAATGTATCTAACTAAATGAAAGTATTAATTTCCTTTTTTTTTTTTTTTAACCGTGCTTACCCTAAACTTTTGAATGGTAGTGAATTAAACAGCAACATTGAATAACATTGATAATAATCATGAATGTTTCTCAAGCATCAAATAAGGAATAAATTACATGAAAAGATTATTTTACATTTTACTGCTTTTACTGTATCTTTGATCAGATAAATGCAGCCGTGATGAGCATAAGAGATTTCTTTTAAAGACAGTGAACAATCTTAATTGTAGCAAACTTTTGACTTGCATATGTTTAAAAAGGTACATTAATTTTAATAACTTAATTTACTTTATACACTTATTTTGCATATATAAGAAGCAAACATTTTTTTAAAAATGGGTGGGGCTTAGTGAAGGGTCAATTGCTTATAATATAATAACATCTTAATGATCCTAGGGTAAATCACTGTTGTACATGCTCTTATGTGATTGGCTGAAATCATGAGCACAAACCTTGCTCTTTCTCTCCCCATTGGTGGCCATCACCACCGGGGCATCATGGTGCCGCCGTTCTCGCCGGGCTACCGTCTGCAGCAGCACAGAGAGAGTACACATACTCCTGCTGTCTCACACAGACCTAAATATCGTGGCTGCCTTGCATTTGTGGTCACAAGTAAAGATGTTTTTCACCACTAATTTGCACTGGTTTGTTAAGCCAATCTTGGTGAGAATAAGCCTTAAGGCTTCTTAATTTATTTCTCTCTGATCACTTAGTCCATCAATTCAAAAGTCAGGTAGGAGTCTGTGCTGCAGGTTTATAAAAATGATTCAAGGATCAAAAGCATTCTTAAATTGTGTTTAAAAAAAAAGCATTCTTAAAGTTTTCACTGAAAAGCTTAAGTGTGTGTGTATGTGTGTGTGTCATACCTTGATTTCAGGTGTGCCCTCTGCTTTGGTGCTGTGTGTTTTGGAGCCATCTGTCACATGGGCCTCTGCCTTCACCTCACTCTTCCTCTCAGTGGAGCGTGGACGGCCCGTGGGCGTGGACGTCTCTTTACGGTCAGTGCGGGCGACAGATGCTACTGGGGAAGGAGCCATGTCACCTGGAGAGATGGGAGATATGATGGGAGCGCTGACGGGACGGGTGTTCTTATCCGGGGTCGAGACCATGGCTGTCAGAGAGTTTGTTTGGGACAGAGGAGAAAGAAAAAGGGTATGTTACACTAATGTGATGGACTGAAAATCCATATTCACATTAACATATTGTAGAGAGTGTTAATTGTGTGGGTTTTCTCTTCAGTTTAACTGTTTTCTGTGCAACTCTCATGAGAAACATAGTTAAATTTAAAGTTATTTTAAATGCTATTAGCTGAACACGAGAGTGCTTTATAAACCACTTAAGTAAGACTTAAATGCATCTTTAAATATAATTTCATATTTCTATTTTATTGAAATTTGGTTAAAATTTACTGCTTAATGTACTGGCAAGCATTTATGATGAACTAATATATAATTTAATGTCATTTTTATTGACATGTATGTACAGTACATATATTTGAACATGCATCTTCAATGATGAATGAAGTTGCATTAAGTACATTTATTATATATTAACTCAAAATGTAGTATCAAAAACAAACTACAGTTAATACTATAATCAAGTACATAAATTGTGCTTTAGTATGTTTCTCAACACATCAAAATAAGTGTACTTTAAACACAAGAGATTATTAAACAATGATTTCAAATATACTGTATATTAAAACTTTTAATTTAACATTACAAAGTGCACTTTTTAAAAGTCTGCTTAGGTGTGAAAGTGTCTCTCTTTAAGTCACAAGTTGCATTTTATTTCATTTATATATAACATTCTGCAAGTACAGTTTTTATATACTTTTAAGATTTGAAGAACACTACAAGTGCACATTCAATACAATCAAGTGCACTACATTTTGCACAAGGGCAAGTTAAAAAAAAAGTCTATTGAGTCATCTCAAAACATAAAATTACGTTCAAGATCATGTAAACACAGTAACAATGTTTTGTTTTTTGTAAGAGCTGAATATTTAGGAGGAAAGAAGATCAAGCTGAGGGTAATTAGCTCCACCTCGAGTCAGAAGGGTTTCAGGAAGAGTGCAGCCCAGAGCAGAAAACAATCAACCAGCACTGGTTTTTGTTTTGTTTTGGGGTTGTTGTTTTTTTCCATGATATACATTTTTTTAGTTTCAGCTCTAGGACTTTCATGCCTTTTGAATTGATCAGGCTCCTGTTGGACTGTGGGAGACGCTCTGCGCTTTAACTCCAACAAACACAAAAACAACTGCTTCAGGACTTTAATGTCTTCACCAGTGCATTCTGGGAGTTGTGATCCACAAGAATTAACAATACCAAACTTACCTTCAGTTAAATGTCTCTTGTCAATCAAACTACTAATCAAAACAGCAATCTGTCTCGCTTTTTCTTCTACAAGCATCTCAGAGAGGGTCGTTTGCTGATTGCATCAACTGACTGTGTAAGATTCAAGGAGTTTTTTTTTTTATGTAAATAACCTACAGTCTGCAGAAAGTAATTTAATCTGCATCCATGTTTTACCTGAGGGCTGAACGGTTAAATTATCAGTGGGTTAACCAGGGTTGTTTTTCTGGATCGCAACCCTGCTATGATTTCTCTCCTGCACTGCCTAAAGCAAACACAGTTTATTTATACCACAAGAAATGACCTCCACTTTACCTCAGAGACACTCTGGCTCTGTTCCAAACTCTGTCACTGTCCACACAGGCTATGCAATTGCATATAAACATATACTTAGGTCTAACGGCATTTAATATAAATTTAAATTATAACATGAAATTAAGTGTGTAAAAACATTACATAACACATTCAGTTCATTGCATTATTTCCGTAATAAGTGCTCTTTTTAAAAGTTTGCTAAAGTGTACTTATTTTTCACAAGGGTCTGCATTCTGGGATTGACTTTTCTCCCATGAAGTATGACATGCTGTTTTGTTTTTTTGTTTTTTTTTTATTCAGCCAAATGGAGGCATCCTATAGAGCAGCATTAGTGTGAAATGGACTTGACACAAGTTTGAGTCACATGCACATTTCAGAAATACACTGTACTGTATTAACATTTCTAGAGGTCGACTGATTGATTGGCCAGGCGATTAATCGTCCGATTTTTGGCATTTTTTAATTAATCGGCATACTTCATTGAATAAAATGAGTGCTTCACGTTTCAGAATTAAAATGCAGCGTGGGTGTTTTTATATAAATGTATCTTTGAAAAGTACCGACTATCTTTAGAAAAGATTTGATGCCATTTTCATTTAGTTTTTCATGTCATGCCTGATAAAAATAGTGTTTGTGAGCAGTGTTATTTGATTACAGCCGTTACCGGAGAAACCGATATATCTCCGCTCCAACAGTGCCTCCTGCTGGCAGAGAATTAATTTGCAGTCTGTGGGAAACACTCCAAAAAGCCAGCAAACATAAACAAAAAGCTGCTTCAGAACTGTTTTGAGAAGGGGCTTAAGTTTTGAGCCATGTATTATTACTTTAAATTGGGCTACTACTACTATTACTATCTTGTACCCTGAAATAATAATTTGATCAAACTCACTTTTATGAGATGAATGAAAAAAAAAAAAAAAAAATCGGCCCAAAAAAAAATCGGCATCATATATCTGCCATCGGCTGCCCTGATTTCTAAATATCAGCATCGGCCAGTGAAAAACCCATATCGGTCGACCTCTAAACATTTCTATCCCCAAAAGGCCAGCAGGAGTCAAGACTCAAACCCCACACCTGAGGAATGAGAAAGCTGTCCAGCATCAGGTTGTTAGTGAGTTTTTCTGCTGAGAGTAGCCTGAATGCTGAGACTATCCGTCCTTAAGCGCAAAGCCAGCAGAGACAAATGACTTCTGCTCACAGCTCAAATGCTCGCAGCACAACTTACATAAAGAGTCTGAACCTCCCCATGAGAAGTGCATTAGAGAACTGGAAGGAGGCCGAGAAACGGAGATTGAAAGAGTAAAAGAGATCCCAAACAGAGCAAAAGCGAGTGTGGGACTTGTGATGGAACTCCCCGAGGTGACTGGCAGTGATTGGCCAGAATCCAACAAAGAGGGCCAATCATCTGCCTCTATTTTCCACCTAACCAGCTGTATCCAGAGGCAATCAGAACTGACTAAAGTAAATGCCAAAAAAGAGTTTATTTTGATAGTCCACTTTAGACATTCTGCACGTCGAAGTGCATGTCAACTTATGTTACTAACCTTAACCTAACACACCAAAAAAAAATCCTAGCTTACATTCAGTCCCAAACCCAAATTAACATACTGGAATGTCTATGCAAATAAAGTGTAAACGAGAAGAATAACTGCTGACACACCTCCATCTAAGCTGCGGGATGCCCTCTTACTGGCGGAGCGCTGGAAATGTGGTGCGGGTCGGTCGATCACGGAGCTGGCCTGACGGGTCTGAGCCTGGGTGCGGCCGCTGTAGCGGAACTTCGATCCCAGAGCCAGGAACTTCCTGGGAGTGGTGGCCGCTTCTGTGGACGTCAACCTGAGACCACAGAGATCACGTGGACTCATGAATTCACAAAATCAAACAGTCACTAAAGCTGTGAATGCATGTTGTGATGATGCACTGTTTGACATTCGTACCTGAAGAATGTGTGATGCTCCACACACACTTTCCACAGTTTCTTGGCCGCCTTGTAGTTGGGCAGTTTAAAGCCAATGGCACTTTCGTAATGTTCCAGCTAAAAAATACAGTACAACAAAAGCTGACTGAAATACCATTCTAAAATTAATAGTAATAAAAAAGATATTTAATATGTGAGTATATGTGTGTCTTCTTAAATATATAAAGACCATATAGATAATGTACTGTTTAATCTTAGATTTCCAGTTAATTGTGCTGAAAAACAGACAACTTAATACATTTAAACAACATGATCAATTGTTTTATTATTGTATGTTGTATCAAATATCTGACATTGTAAATAAAAAATTATTTTATGTTTCAAACATCAATATATATCTGGATAATATTGTAAAACAATGGTTAAAACTGAAACAATACAATACAATTATTTAAAAAAAATATTAAGGAACTGTAAAATTGTTTTTTAATAAAAGTTTGATTATATTTTCATATTTAATTGTATTTAAAAGAATAGAAATGAGCTATAAAATTTTTTTTAAATGTAACAAATATTTTTAAATGATAAAAATGTTAAAATAAGTCATTAAAAATGAATGATTAAGAATATATTTAAAAAATATAAAGAGAGAAAATAATTACAAATATATTTTAAAGCATCAAAAAATTATCACAACTTGCAACATCAAAACAAAATAAAATGTAATGCGACTTGAATAAATTTGGTAATTCTAAGGCTATGTACACTTACATCAGATGGCCGTATCTTGATGAAGAAACTGCTGCGTTTGTAGGAGACTTTGAGAACTTTGGGCCACGGAAATCGATTAATCCTCAGCTTGTCCTTATACACCATCAGCCCACTGGAGCAGACGCCCAGCATTATATCCACTCCATCCAGATCCTGACACAAAGATGAAAAAAATATATATTATCTACTGACATTATTGACTTGAGGTATTGAAGCCCTGTGTATAAACAAAGATTTTGCAATTACAAAGTTCCACCACTACGGGGCGACCTTGCTTCTCTTTGAAAAAGTGAACTCCATAATTTATTTAAATCCATGGCTTGATGCAAACAGATTGACCTGGTTTCAGCTATCAATTCAGAGCAGTGACAGCACATGCAACATCACAAGCACTCCTGTGAGATGAAGGATATTTCCATCTGACCACAGCTCAGATCGATGATTTCACATGAAGGCAGTGGTTTAATCAGTGCTGGGGAAAGTCACATTGTCTAACTGGGACCTGTAACTGAATGTATTTTAAGTCACAGCATGCCTCAGTAAATGGAGACTTAGTGTATTTATGTAATGTAAATATTTTATTATTATTATTATTATTATTATTATTATTATTATTATTATTATTATTATTATTATTACTATCCAGTCAACAACCAAATAATGTAAAACAAAAACTTATCAATAATTGCAAAACCAACTTCATGTAAATAAAATAGGTTTTCTTTTTATTTATTTATTTATTGAATGTTAAACATTTTTATAAATAACATTTATTTATTTGATATTCGAGTTTATTTCATTTTTTTTTTTTTTTAGAAAATATTAGAATGTATTGCAAGCCTCATAAAAAAATACAATAAAACAACTAATTTAATATTTAGTATAACAAACAAAATTTCCTGAAGGTTAACCATTTTTATTTATTTATTTGTTTGCTTGTTTTTATTATTATTCATCATATTTGTGAAAAGTGTCTCCTGTGGATCTACTGTACCTTTGCCTGGTGGAGATCAACCCCATACATGGCCAGTTTTTTAGCATTCTCCAGGAACATCATATCAGCCTGAGCCGGACTCATAGATCTGTAGAAAAATTCAAACAAACAAAAATAATAATAAATACATTTTTAAAAAACACACTATTCAGGTGTCATAACAACATTACCTTGCTAAAGAAAAGCAAAGTGCAAATACTTATATTTTAATCTTAACCTCCTGTAAATGTGCATTTATTTCGCCGGTATTAACAAATATTTCCCAAACATCCATTTATGATAAGAATATACATGTGTAAATAATCAGCGCAGCAGTAAGAAGCAGTCATGATCACCTGTATGTGCGGTGAAGCTCCATGACTTTCTCCTCCAGCTCCTTGGTCTGTCCTGGGATGAGCTGGAGCTCCTTGGCGTAGTCTGTGCCGTGCACCTCGGGGTCGTACTCGCCCAGCTCAGACTGCAGGGCGTAAGATCCCAGCAGGGCCAGGGTCACGAAAGAGCAGGGCAGGTGGCCGTTCTTGATGTCCTTCCGCAGCTGCAAACACAAGTAGTACCTGCAGAGCACAAATAATTTAGACTTAAAGGCATTATGTGCCACGTTATCACATGTTACAAGTCGGGACAAGATGTTGTTGCAAAATCTAATACACAAGAGTCCAGAATTGTTACCATGACAACAGCAGTAAAGTGACGTCAGCGTGCCGCTGTGATTATTCAGGGTGAAAGGGCTTTTGTAATTTACGAGTGTGATAATGAAACTGGATATAGAATTGCATGCTCACTTGGTAGGAAACAGCAGGAGGCTTTCTATTTTATTAATGATATAATCTGGCAAGTATCAGAGATTAGTTTTAAAATTAGTGAGTGAGCAAGCGAGAGAGAGACAAACTGCTATCTTATATGGCGGGAAACAGATATCAGTAAGGATGAGAATTGTAAGGACTTGAATTATACTTGTCTCCAACTGTCAAATCACAAAAATCACTTTTTGTTCTTTTTTGTGGCACTTGTAAATGAAGTCGCAGTGCCACTGCTGAATGCATTTTTGACACGAGGTACTGTAGTAGGGTTTTCATCTACTCTGTTACTAAATTATTTGTTTCCTGCTAAGGCTGCACAATATCGGAAAACTTCTACAATGATTGAGATGATTTCAAAGGGCAATGCATTTGAATATAAAAATATGCATTATATGCAAAATATGGTTATACATCTGACTGATTGTTTACTTATTTTTTTACTAAAGTTCAGGACTGAACGAAAATGTGTATGTTCACACTTGGGTATAATCTTTATATAAACCAACTCAATCCTCTTTCAGTAGCCATAAAGGTAAAAATAAAAATAATACAAAATTTAATATTCCGCATTTCCACTGTTGGCCATTTCAATATGACTATAAAATAATAATAATAATTATGATTTTTTTTTTTATTATTATTGGGAAAGTATTAAAATATTAAGCAAATATATTCCATCAGAAGTTCTGATAGCAGTAAAACCCTGTTTTTTAACAGTAACTAACTATGAAGTTTTTATAATCATTCTATTGTAATTTTCTAAAATTAGATCTATAAGTTCATATCACAGTTATAACAATAACTACATATTTAATATTCCGCATTTCCACTGTTGGCCCATTCAATATGACCATAAAATAATAGTAATATTTATGATTTTTTTTTTAATTGTGAAAAGTATTAAAATATTAAGCAAATATATTGATATATGATGATAGTTTTAAGTAAAATTTTGTATTTACTAAAAGTATTTTTTTTTTACATTATTTCATTTTTAAATATTACACTATCAAATTTGTATTTTAGTGGATTGCCAACAAATAAATATGTCACATATTTGTGAAGCTTAGCACTGTGTTCATTTACACACGTACTGTCCATTTCAAAATAGAACTTAGTGCGACTATCAGATCACGAAGGCTGTGATTTCAATAAATAAATATATGCAATGTGTATTTAAAAGTGAAGCACGGCACTGTGTGCGGCTCATAATTTGGTGTTTCAGCGTCCCAGGCTCAGTTCACACTAAATAATCACTCTAAAACACACATACAGCAGCACATATATTTATTTAGTTAAATCGCAGCCTTTGCAATTTGATAATCCCACTGAGCTATACCACAAAATCTATTTTATTTCTATATGGCTATATATAACCCTAGAGATCAGGAATAGGACACATTAAGGAGAGACAGGGAAAGGGACGGGTGATTGAAGGGGTTCATTTAAAAGTCAAATCATCTGACCAGTTAGCATATTATACATAAAATAAAGTGCTGTTCACCTGGTGATGTCTTCTGATAGCTGGGCTGGATCAGGTGGGTAGAACTTCACATTGAATGTGAAATCGTAGGTGCTGCCTAGATAAATACAAACATAATTTAAAACCGGACCTACAGTACAGAAAACTAGACTAGAAGACTGACTTTCTGATGGTTATTTCATATGTCAAAGAGATGAGCAGCATGATGCTACTCACCTTGTACTTGTCGCCTGATCTCCTTGGTGAAGTCCAGCCATGTCTGAAAGACAAATAAAGCTTTAACTAAACACCAAGAACTACATTACGCCTATATTATTATCCACACCAATGAAACACTCTGCATTTAAGTTGTCTGCCACTTTAAAAGCTCAAGCTCTTTAAAGTCGAGTGGATTCTGATTGGCTGTCAATGTTTTTATTGCTCATCAGCTGAAATAGTTTTTTTCATCTGTGTAGTTATTGTTATAACTGTGGCGTGAACTTATAATTCTATTTTTAGACAATTACAGTAGAAAGATCATTAAAACTTCATAGTTAGTTACATTAAAAACGAGTTTAACAACATTTACATTAATTAAACCACAAAAGATAAACTAAAAAAGAAAAAAACATCAATACGGCCATAATTTAAAAGAAAAACATGTCCGTCTTTCAGTTTTGACATTAATTACACTCCAAAAGCTAATCTAAACCTGAAGAAAACATGCTGTAAAAAAAGCTGTCTGAGTGAGAGTGAGTGCTGACAGATTGAGGCACCTTTATGGTTGGCGTCTCCCATATGGCCAGACCGTAATAGTCCTTCTCTAATAGGTTCAGGTGGTCGCACACTTTTGCAAACAGATCCTGGCCTTTGGCATGTTTCTGGAAACAAAGACATGTAGTTAAAACACAGAAGCAATTCTATTTTAGTATTTTAGTCAGACAACAACTGTAGTCCTTATATAGAAACTTGTTAGCGACATCATGTTTTTAAAGCATACAGTGACTTCAAAATGTATGAGGTATGACTGTGTGTAATTTATTTTGTAGAACACAACATGAGAGTCCAAGACATTTGTGAGGGAACCCATAGCTTGAAATTCTCTTCAGAGTTTTAGGTCTATGCACTGAGCAGCTGTATTAGCAAGTGATGTAATGTGCAGAGTAGCATACTACTATAATATTATTTTTCTATTCCTTCACTCTATAGCAGGGATCCTCAAATCTGGCATATGAGATCCACTTTCCTGCAGGGTTTAACTCCAACCCTAATCTAACACACCTGAGCATGCTAATCAATGTCTTCAGGATCATTAGATAATCACAGGTAGGTGAGTTTGATCAGGGTTGGAGCTTAACTCTGCAGTGCATTGGCCCTCCAGGACAAGATTTGAGGAACCCTGGTATATAGTATGGAAACCAATTTCTGCCACACATGAAAAAAAAATGCTTTGGTAAATTGGAATTATAATATCAAAATTAAGAGAGAAAAAGTTGAAATTATGAGATATTAAGTCATAATTATTAAATGAAAAGTCAAAATTATTACTTAAATTGAAATTACCAATAAAGTCATAATCGTGACAGTAAATCAGAATTCTGAAAGAAAACGTCAAAATGACGTTAAAACTAGTTAAAACTAACAAAAACCGACATAAATAGTTACGATGATGACAAAAGTCATAACTGTGTCAGAAAGTTGAAATTATAAGATAAAATGTCATAGTTATGACAGAAAGTTGAAATTATGAGATATGACATTGTTAATGTGACTTTTTTTTTTTTACTTTTTTATCCCATAATTTCAAGTATTTATCTCATAATCATGACTCATGATTACGAAAAAAGTAAAAAATTTGAGATACTAAGTCAAAATCGAGAGAAAATTATGACATAAGTAAAAACTATAACAACCAATTTACATAAACATTTCATATGATGACATAAAACGTCATAATTATGCTAGAAAACCAAAATGATAAATAAAAAGGCATGTCACTCTTATGACAAAAGCCGGAAATGATAAGTACAACAATGTTAATATGAAAACATTTTTGAAGTGAATAATTTCAACTATTTATCTCATAACCATGACTCACGATTATGACATAAAAAGTGCAAATTATGAGATATTATGCCATGACTATGATGTTTTTTTCTTATGTGGCAGAAATGTGCTTCCATAATATAAAATGTATGCTGTGCACAGTAAGCAAACTTTTTCTATGCATGGAATACCCAGATGACCTACATACCTACATATTCCACAGTACCCAACCGAGCACATTGTGCTGGATACTGTATCCCACAATGCAATGTGTACGACTTCACTTTCCAGGGTGAATGAACTGGAAGTTATTAGGGACATCATGTTTTTGATTAATTATCATTGTGGGACTGCCAAAGACTAAGACATTTTTACAAGATGATAACTAGTACACATGCAAAGTAGGGAGGTCATGTGACAAAGTAGCACACTGCTCTTTGAAATGTGGAATTATGCAGACTATTTGTCGTACTATTTTTGACGTATACAGTTCATGTTCTATAAAAATAGTTGTATTCCATTCTGAACACGCCTCTTGTGTGGAAATCGAATTGTTAGCTTAGCACGCTACACGTTAACAGCAGAAACAGCTGTGAAGGTAAAGCGAGCCTTGCGGGTCAAGTTGCTGCTAATAAGGATGTTCTGTTTCGCTTAGGATGCTATCTCTGTAGAGACAAGAACCGCACGGTACGATGGCAACAAAAACAGGCCAAAGTGTCACATCAGCAGAAATAGTCTCTCAGTAGTCTGAGAGTTAATTAGCAAAGAAAGTAAAAGCCCTTGAGCAATGCTTGAGTTTCAGAGTCGCTCTGCTGGGACTAGACAACGATACGCCGCACTTGATAAGCAACAAAAGCGGCAGTGGTGTGCTCTGTGTGTGCGTATGTCACTTACTTCCAGCTCACACTCGAAGAGAGAATCATCCAGCAGCTTGACTTTGCAGTGCATGATCCTGGGGCGGCGAGATGCTTTCTGCTTCTTCCCCTCCTCCTCCTCCACCATGTTCTCCTCCTGTTTCTCTTCCTCTATTTCTCCTTCCTCCTTTACTTCTGTTTCTGCCGCACATGCATCTTCCGGCTTGGCCTCTTCCTCTACTTTCTCTTTTTCCTTCTCACACTCCTTGTCTTTCTCTCCCTCCTCTCCTTTGGCCTTGTCCTCGTTTTTCTTCTCCTTCTTCTCTTTTTTGTCCTTCTTCTCTTTCTTCTCTGCTTTCTCTTTTTTCCCTGGCGTCTCCTTCTTCTCCGGCTTCTCCTTATCAGCTTTCTCCTTCTTCTCTTTCTTCTTTTCCTTCTTCTCTTTCTTCTCCCCCTTCTCCCCCATTTCTCCCTTGCCGGACTCCAGCTCGGCGTCTTCTTTCTGATCCGCTACGATCTGCTGAAGGAAGACAAAAACCTTTACTAGAATCAGGGTTTCTTACAGAATGATTATTTCAGAGTTTTTTAAATTAGGCCAACTTGCTTAACAATAAACAATCATTTTGTATGTGTAAAAAAACTATGTGTAAACTAAAAGCCATTTTTTTAGTCTCAGATAATACTAACACTGACTATGAAAAAATTAGCAAATGTATCCTCATGGTTTAAAGCAGACCACCAATAATTATATGATCAATAAGTCATGGTAGTGTTTTTCCATTACTTCAACATTTTTTATATTCAATCATAACTCTTGGAATATTCTGGCATGGTAATTGCTGCTCCTACAGAGCAAGTACAAGACTTGCCGATACTGCCAGTGCATCCACAGACATGCTTCTGTGAGCATGTAAGACATACTGCTGCTGCACAAATAGCATAGAAAATTAACTATAGCAGATCTATACAGGTGGTGCTGGGGGAGGTGGAGGGTTTCAGAACCACAATATTTTAATGTTGAGCAGCAAGCTCATTATGCAGCAGAGACCAATCAGTTTGTGCCAAGTAGATTTCATTAAGGATTCAAATGACTTGTACAGCCAATTCAATTATGTGCAAAGACAAGTTCAGCTGCTGCATTACATTTTTAATTTGAATTTAGTTGAAATTGTTTACAGTGGGCCAAATGCATAAATGTAAATTAATCCTCAGTGTGTTGCCTCCTCCTCCATGTCCAACTGTTTAAAACACGTCATCGTTTATGCGTTTCTATCACCTTAATGCACATTTTGACTTACTTCAGAAAAACCTTCCTGAAGTCGTAATGAAATGAAAATTCACTTTATTTTTCAATGCATGTTATGGATCTTTTTATGAATGATTAAATTGTGCATATGTTTCATTTTTTGTTTAATTTACGGTTAATTTTGAATCAAAAAATGTATCTCTGGAGGTGAATGTAGGACTTCTCCAATCATTTAGTCCACTTAACCCCATCCCTGCAAGCTCATGTTCATTTGCCTCCACTTTTGAGTGCAAAGTCCACATCTCACAATCCAATCAACAACCGATGCATTGAACTAAGTCCCTGGCCTAAATTTGTTATTTTTCATTACACATTTGTACACCACAATGCTCTAGAAATTATCTGTCACTACTTCTGTTGCGCTGCAACTTCTTTTTTTATTTTAACATTTGCAAAAATTATTGGATATAAACTAAGCAAATGGTACCTTAAAGGGATAGTTCACTGAAAAATAAAAATTCTGTCATCATTTACCCTCAAGGTGTAGCCACTGACTTACATAGTATGGAAAAAAAAAATACTATTGAAGTCAATGGCCACTTAGTTGGTTTGGTAACCAACATTCCTCAAAATATCTTATTTTGTGTTCAACAGAAGAAAGAAACTCATACAGGTTTGGAACAACATGAGGGTGAGTAAATTATGACAAAATGTTCATTTATAGGTGAGTCATCTCTTTAAAACGATTCAAATATTAAAGAGAAAAGAAAGCTGAATAAATAATGAAAAGCTAGCATTGGTGGAAAAAAGCCGAAGCATGTTGACAGCAGTTAGCAATGCCTAAAATACCATCCATTCAGTATGAAAAACCTCTCAGAAAGCTTTTAGTGAACTGTGCTGCTGGAGCAGATGAGAGCTGCACAGAGAAGGTTTTAACACACAACTTTTGGACGTAACTCAATGTGTGAATGTGAGAATGTGAAGCTCCACAGTTCAGTTGCATTTGCACAGACATCCCTTGCTACATGCAAAAAGTGTGAACATCCAGTTGTCACCCTGAGGTCATATCTGTCAGTAAGCCCACACACCAGTAGGCTGAGGTTTACACTGACTTTTAAACGTTTTGGAGATTCTTTACTGTTTTGCTTCAGAAGATTTAGGATTTAATCATGTGGAGCACTTATATTTTAGCCAAAACAGATTTGGAGGGAAATGGTGACGTTTAATTAGCAATGCTCTAATAAGACATTTTGACAGTGTCGGTGTCTATTTTCTACAAACACAATGGATGAACTATAACAGGCTAACGTGTCAGCTGCGTGGATTCTAGGGCTGGTTTAACAATATCAATTTCTCAATTTTAATGGATCTTCATTTTGATCAACCAAGATCTTTAGTATTTTAGTCTATGCTATTTTCAGTTGATGCCTGAATAAAACATCACAAACATTATTTGATATGAATATGAAAGGTATGTTGAAAAAAAAAAAAAACAGTACAACATACTAAAATGTATCATGACTCATGTAATCGCCCAATCAGTGTTTCAGTTGCAAAAGTTTCTGTTGCTTTAGATTGTTTCATCCCTTAAAATGGTCTATACTGTATTACATTTAGTTTATATGTTTTACACTGTCTTCAATATTCAATGCACTTTTTACTAAATCTGTCATGAAAACAGGTTTTTCTGACAGCCACTATTTAAATGTATACATTTAACAACGACTTAGAGTAGAAACACAAGTATATCATTAAAAAGTTGATATAAAAACTGTCTTATATGCAGTTTAAATGTTTATACTCGGATAAATCGATTATATTTAATTATAATCGGTTTTAATCTTCAGCTAAATTAATTTCAGTTTAAGTAAAAAAAAAATATTTCAGTACATCACTACTTTCATGGTGCATTTCGTCCTTTTTATAAAAGTTTGTTGAAAAATAAAAGTTTTCTATATCATACTTCAATGATACGTAAATTCCAACAATAATTCGATATAAAAACAAGTATATAAAACATATACATAAATATATGAAATAAAAATATAAATATACAAAAATATATAAAAACCATATAAAACAAATAAAGTCACTTTTGTTAAACATCTGGAACAGGTATGATGTTAGATTTAACAACTGTGCTGTAATCATATTTAATGAATCTAATGCATCAAGCCATTAACTTCTGCTCTTCACGTCACACTGCCTAAACCAGGGGTCACCGAACTATTAGATGATTAGCTGGTTCATGTGTGTTTGATTAGGGTTGCAGCTACACCGGCTGTCCAGGACCGAGTTTGGTTAACAAAGCAACAAACAAAGGCGCTATATAAAATAAATGTATTATTATTATTATTATGTGCTGAAATAGCAGCATAATTGTCATCTAAATCAGCTACCAAAATTTTCAAAATGATGAGGTACATTTTAGTAAAGATTCTCTTAAATGGAAAACCAAAATTTTCAAAATGATGAGGTACATTTTAGTAAAGATTCTCTTAAATGGAAAGATTTCACTGCTCTTCCGTTGGAGAAAGCCTAACAGTCAGCTTTCATGTGTCTTGATAACCAAAACATTACAACAGCCTTGACATCACTGAATTTCTGTCAAAGTTCAATCTTAAAGGGGTCATATGATGCGGTTTCATGTTTTCATTGGTCTTCGGAGTGCTTTGTTCTGTTTGTGCATACAGAAGATCTGTAAAGTTTAAAGTCTCAAACCCAAAGAGAGATTCTTTATAAAAATGAATGCTCAGCCACGGCCTCCTAAAACACCTCTTTCAACCACATGTCTACGTCACTGTGTGGGAAGATTTGCATAACACCGCACAAATGTACACGCAAAGAAAGAAGGCTTGTTTCGTTGCGAAAGCCAACCTACTTTGTTTGGCCTTCCAAAAGAGGACACAACTAGAAATCAGTGGCTAAGTTGTATTTACAACACTGTTCCAGAACAGTTCAACCCAAATATTCGAGTGTGTGCAGTGCATTTTATGGAGGAAAGTTTCCTGAACCTGGTAAGGGGTGTAACATTTACATCACACGCTTGAGGTATTCGACCATTCACAACGCACTGGATAGCTGGCCAATCAGAGCACACCTCGCTTTTCAGAACGATGAGCTTTGTAAAAATCTGTTTCTCTTTCTCACCTGGTTTTCAGCACTGCTGACTGAGTGCTGATCTAGAGCAACATCGCCCTCTATGTGCAGCTCTGGCTCAGGGTCCGCTATGGGAGCTTTGGGTTCTTCCTGGCTGTCCTTCTCCCGGGCCCTCTCTGTTTCCACCCCCTCGCCGTCCGAGCACTGTGAGCGGCGCTTCAGGAAGGAGGAGAAGAGGCGGGAGAGGCCGCGGCCAGTGGAGGTGCGCTGGCGCGGCTTCAGCTGCTGTTCCTCCTCCGAGCCCCCAGGGAGCGGCGAGGTGCCAGAGGGGCTGTCCTGAGCGGTGTCAGCGGGGCCTGGCTCCTGTGCAGCGGGGTCCTCCTCTTCCTGCTGCTGCTCGCAGACCTGTTTCTTATGAACGCTCTCCACCTCGTCTGTGGTCATGGCAGTCACTGGAGGAAGAGACGTTTCAGTTAAAGTCACGTATCTGTTTTACATGCTATACTATTTCCAGTGGATTTTCACAGTATGTGTCTGTCCCAGTACCCACACTTGTGGCCTAGGCACTTCAGAATGTGTGCATGCAATAGGAAATAAGTGCGTAAGACTGTCTGGTCTGAAAAAAATGCTCAGTGCCCTTAACCCACAATAAATCTATTTTATCACTTTGTTTTTGAGGCTAAGTAAGTGCATCCCATCCATTATCAGGTTCAAGAACTCATGTGGCCTGAAATCACAAGAATTAAAGGAAAACTTTTAGATATTAGTTTGGATAAGTTGACATTTGGTAGCAAAAAACTATACACTATACAACTATACATTAGGTATTACATATAATCTGGTAGTAAAACAGAATTTGAGGAAAACATTGGTTTTAATTATATTAATTACATAGAGTGTAAGTTAAATTAATTAGTAAATTTGACAGTAAATAAAACAAGAAGAATTTGAGGAAAACATTGGTTTTAATTATATTAATTACATATAATTTGGTAGTAAAACAAGAATGAGTAAAAACTTTAATGTGTAAGTTAAATTAATGAGATATTGCATATAATTTTATAGCAAAACATGAGAATTTGAGAAAAACTTTACAGTGCAAATTAAATAAATTCCATATTATATATAATTTAGTAGTAAAATGTGAGAAATCAAGGAAAACTTTACAGGGTAAAGTTTAGTAGTTATTATATATAATTTAGTAGTAAAATGTGAGAAATCAAGGAAAACTTTACAGGGTAAATTAATTTAATTAGATATTACATATAATTTGTGTAGTAAAACCTGAGAATTTGATAAACTATCCAGTGTAAGTTAAATTCATTTTCATAGTTTGATTGTCAAACAAAAGAATTCACAGAAACAGTTTAAGTTAAATTACTTATTACATATAATTTAGTAGTAAAATGTAAAGTGTTTTGTATACACATTGTATTGGTGTAGAGATGAGTATGTACTGTATATAAATGAACATATGTATTTTTTAAAACACTAGCACCTATTTTATATCACTTAATTAGAAGCATCACAATCACTAAATTGTGTTGTCTGATACACAAGGACCGCTGAACAGACATTTACAAGATTATTTTAAAGTGCATAGTTGAAAATCGAAATAAAAATTTCACTTGCATTTTTACAACTCTGTGTTGTAAGTGTGTATCATTGGCTAATCAGCAGTTCTACAAACACTTGTGATATTCATACCTGGACCAAATACAGGAAATGGACTGTAAGTAGACAAGTGATCAGATACAAAGATCCGCAAGTGTGGGCATTTTGATGGGCCATATGTGTCCGTCCACACTTCTTGGGCCAATATTGCCCACAATTTCTTGACTTTCAAATGCAAAGAATGTGCGAACCCAATCCAGCGAAACTGTATTTTTTTTTTGTCAATTCACTGTAAATATGTGCAAGTGCCTGCACTGCTGCCTCTTCAGGACATGTCGCCCCTGGCCATGAGCCCAATTGCCCATATGGTTACTCAGACCCTGTACCTGTCATGTTCATCAGAGATGCCTTGATGTCTGGTTAATGAGCGACTCATTGAATAATTCAAATGTTGTACTGTTCCGTTCAACCCACAAAGCTGACGTTTAACTGCAAGCGAAAAAAGGTCAGTTGTCTCTTCTTAATAGCGTAGAGATATAAGAACCACCACTTACACAGCTCAACGTGATGAATTCATGTAACCAACCTGAAAATGAGCGAAACTTGTGTTTCACAATCTTGAATTTCAAAGTGAGGGTGAAACATTTCCCCATGCAGATTTCACAACAGGTTCAAGTTGGTCAAGTGAATTAGTTGTGTTCACCAAAATAAATTTGCTCGGTTTGAAAGTGACTTCTGTGTAAATATGCCTCATATATCGCTACACTACTGGACCTTTTTTGCCATAAAATGCTAATGTGACTGCACCTTAACTCCAAGAATCTCATTGTATTTATTGTGCTGCTGTGTCAGTGTCAGCGTCGCCCTGGACAAACACAACAAGCTGGTCACACGGCTGCTGGAAACTAGCTGCACCTGAATTACATCAAAGGAGAATCACTGAAACTACAAAGAACATGATCTCATCAAACAAGCTCTCACGCTGTCCCATACAGATTCAGACTAAACTAAATTAATGGAGATGACAATTAATAAAATGATTGATTATTAAGTTGCCATTCTAGTTGAGAGCACAACTGCCCTTGTTATCAATTGTGAGTCAGGTTTTTAAATGTTCCTACAAGGACAGTAAAGTCTGAAATCACGTACATCGTGTGGACCAGCAAATGGTCCGCATGAGGAAAATAACTTAAAGGGTAAGTTTGAGCCAGCTTTGTATTGTTATAGTTATCTGGCAGTCTTTAAGTTTCATGGCTTTTGTAGAAACTACAGGCTGTACTTCTGCATTTTTGTATCCCTGCTCACTAGTGGTGGGAGAAAAGCTCGATGCATCGATGCATCGCGATTCGTTATCTAACGATCCAGAATCGATTCTCAAAAATTCTGAATCGATTCTGTGTTCAATTCAAATGCGAGCGCTGTCAAGACTCACGTGACCAAACAAAAAAGACGTTGATGGACGATCGTTCATATGCTGGTGAATTAGCTTCGTTATAAATAAAATGGACAAACTACGACCTGCACCATCTCATTTACGGAAATCGGATGTGTGGCAACACATTTTGGATTTTCTGAAGACACCGAAGGGTGTCGTCGTGATAAAAGCCACACTGTGTGCAAAGTCTGTAGCGCCAAATTCAAATATTTCGGCAAAACACGACTAACATGAAGAAACATATTACGCGGTTTCCACTCAGAGCTGGAGAAACAGAATTCTCTTCCAATCACGAACACTCCCGGTTACATTCACAGGACCCTGGATCAAGTAGCAAAGCTTCCACCGAATTCTGAAAAATGGCAAAACGAATTACCCGATCAGTGGCGGGTTTTATTGCCAAAGATCTGCGCCCGTACTCCGTTGTGGAAAACCAAGATTTCGCACGATGTTACAGGTACTTGAGCCACGATACACTTTGCCCCTCGCGTCGTTATTTTAGTGAGACGGCTGTCCCCCGCACTCTACAGTGAGTGTAAAGATCACATCTTAGAATCCCTAAGTAATACGGACAGAGTGGCAATAACATGCGATGCATGGACATCAATTACAAACAGAATAGTATGTCACTATTTACGGCACACTACATTACAGATGAGTGGAAGCTTGCAGCTTGTGTTCTGCAAACGCGTGCTATGAGCGAAAGTCACACAGGTAATAATTAATTAATGTAATAACGCTCAATCTTTCAAACAACTCGGCACAAATAAAATAGGATCGAATCGTTAAGTGCCTTAAGATTCCCACCTCTACTGCTCACATACAGTTGCATTGTGGGTAGAGGTTGAACACTATATATCACAGAGACTGATATATCGGCCAGTATTTGGTATTTTTAAATATTGGCATTAGCCAATATTTTTTTTCTGTTGGACGATATGCTGTAAGTGGGACTTTTATTATGACCAAAATGATCACAACAGAACACGAGTGCATGGAGCTCCCATTGTGCTTTATCAGTTTACTGTCTCTGTTGAACATTCCTGATTAATAAATTATTACACAGAACTTTTAAATTAAGTTAATAAAGGGTATATAAAAAGCATTCCAACATTTGCTTTACTATTATTAATAACAAAAAAAAACACTATAATACTTTGTCATCCACAGTCAGCATACAGCAAATACGCATTTCATTTAAACAAGTTTTTGAATATCTAATTTACATTTAATTTCACTAACCTTGCAAGTTTTGTCATTAACCTTGCCAACTTTTATTAAAACCCCATCTTGCCAAAGGTGAATTACTCCTTTAATTAAACTAGAAATGACAAACACGGTATAAAAACGCAGTAGGAGTGTGCAATAACACAATTTTTGATCATGGATGATTAAAATATCTCCACATCTCTGCTTTTAAAGAAATATCGTAGTATTGTGCTACAGCGCACATTCTATCATATGCAGTTCTTCGCAAAAGTACATTATTTGCATACGTTTTAAATATTTAAACGGTTAAATATTTAATTTGCGTGCTGTTTTTACGTGCTCTTTTTCTGAGTGTGTACACCTGAAGCACATCCACACTAAACCTGTCAAACAGCACTTGATTACTGGACTAAGATATCTTTCTAAATGTGCTAATACTGTCAAAATCACACAAGGCTTACATATAAACAGCTGGTTATGTCTAAAGTGAAAGTAAACAGTTGAGAAAAGAGTGGATGCATTCCTGTATATTAGATGTGTGCAGGTCTTAAAGTGACAGCAGACTAATAGCACTAAACATGCTGCCGCTTGTCATTAAAGGGATAGTTCACACAAAAATTTTAATTTTGTCATTATTTACTCACTCTCGTGTTTTCCCAAACTTGTATTAATTTCCTTCTTGCGCTGAACACAAAATATTTTGTATTTTGAAGAATGTGGGTAACCAGACAGTTGCTGGTCCCCATTGACTTTGATAGTTGGAAAAAAAAATACTATGGAAGTCACTGGAGACCAGTTTGGTTACCATTATTCTTCAAAATACAAATATACAAATCAAATAACATTAAATATCCCTTTAATGTTAATAAAACAAAACACAAAGAAAACACAAAGAAAAAAATAACTCACAGCTCTTGACTGAAGAACTTAAGTACATTTGCTTTAATAAGAAGCAATGCATCTTTTATACTGTGAATAGTGTTTTAGTTTTAGTTTCTCGAAATCCTACTGCTGAATACAACCGAAAAAAGCACTATTTGGTTTATTAACATATAACTTTTATCTTAAATTTTAATAACAAATCACAATATAAAAAAACAAACACAAAAAAATGACTTGGCCTAAATATCTGCCATTCCTTTCTATTTTATATTTTATTACCTTGTAAGGCTTTGGTTTTTGAAATAGAGAAATTAGTTTGACTGTACTGCTCAGACAAAGAATCATGATTTTCCTGAAAACAAATGGAGATATTTTTGCCATTATGCCCACCCTTAGCAGAGAGGATTGTGTGAATATAGGCTGCTTCTTCTCAAGAGAGTGCAGGTGTGTGCCATGACTCCCCAAAGCAAAATGTTACACCTCCCAATCTGAAATTAAACCAAACAGGAAGTGAACTTCTCAACTTCTCCATTTATCTACTTAAAAGTCTTCAACAACCAAACGTTACACCTAGTGTCTAATAGGACTGAACCATTCAGCTGCACAAACACAAACAAAAAATATGATTTCCTGCAACGAGTGTGTGTTGCAGTGCCTTTCTACTTTGCCAAAGATTCTTACTTTAAAGAACTGGATCTACCTGCTCACATGCGTACAACAGTAGAGACTGACCCTACAGCAAACACACACACACACAGAGAGAGAGACACTGCTCTGCTAGGGGATCTGTGAAACTCTCAGAACCGGCCCACGTTTCCACTGACCTGAGAGTCAAATGATGACACAAACTGCAACCTGCCCACAAACACACGGTGCATGATGTCTCTGTTTACGACTTTTGAAATCATGTTACTAGTTGAGAACATTATATTTGTAAGAAAAACAGGGCCATTCCTTGTCAAATCAAATGTATTTTACTATTTCGCAGAGAGGGGTCAAAATGACATTTTTACCTGATATTAGGAGGGGTAACAAAATTACTTTAGAAAGATGGCAGCATCATAATTTAATTTTACGCAGAGATTGTCAGGCCTATTTGGTCTGTTTGCATTATACGCCAATGGTGACAGTTAGTATAAGTTGACCCACATGTGGTTTTTGACCACTGAAAAGCTTAGCAATTTACTCATGGAGCCACAGTGCAATCCCAATATACCTGGAAATTGACCATATAAAGCCAAAATTTTATTAAGAACCAAAATCTAAAAGTAGTTTAAGATATATTTAATACTTCTTGAGTTACAGCCATGCAAACATCAGGGAAAACTGAAAAGTGATTTTCCCATTTTTGAATCATCACCAATGGCAAATAATGCAACAAAGGTTGCTAAAGTCAACAGATTTTACTAACAGACCTACCAGTCTCTGTGTAAAAATAGCATAATGATGCTGCCTTTTTACCCCCCTGTAATCATATGTTTTCTTCATCTACATATAACTATAACAATAAAAAAAAAAAAAAATCAAAATAACAGTAAATGTACATCCATGACATTTCATATGTTGGCTTTTTCTTCATTTATGTATTACTTTAACAAGAAAAAAAAATCTAAATAATTTTTAGCCTGTTGAGTTCACCTGGAATGACCCTATGGTTTTATTTCATATGAAAAAGGTAAATAAAGTGTCTAGAGCCTGTGTGTAATTTGACAACAACAGTAATGTGGTTTCTGTCAACCGAATGCTTCCAGTCTGAATAACTTGGTTGATAATGATGGGAGTGATCTAGTTTTGTTTTGTGTCAGTTCCTGATTTGAGACCAGCAGGTGCAAGGCACATTTTTCTGACCCAGAACTGTCTTGTATTCGGCGCTGTGTCTGTGGGAAAGGGGTATAATTCAGCCCATCTCATTTTGCTGGCCTGGAGGAACAGGTGAGCAATAAGACTGTGTGGATGTCTGGAAGATCCCTGGGACATAATTCGGCCCGTCTGCCATTACAGAAGACAAACACAAGCTTCTTTCCCCACAGGCTGTCCAATTCCTCGCCCAAATCAACGTCATCCTTTCTGCAGGCGCTGTCACACCACTAATATCCTGTTCAATATGAGGCCTGTCTACATGCATTTGTGCTTTATGATGCTTTTGTAGGGCTGCTATTAATGGTATGGGGTGGAGGAAGGAGGGGCCGAGGGCGTGACGGCACGGATTTACTGAGACAACAATGACTGAAACAAACACACCAAACCGAGACAGAGACGCATTAGACATGCTGAAGCCCTGAACCCTGCCGGATCATCAGACAACAACACCAATGCTGAGTTTATCAGGAGATCAGTCAGCCACAAAACAAAACACAACAAAATTCAAATAACTTGCACATAAAAAAATAATAATATTTGAATAAATACATGACATTAATGAACATAATAAACAAACAACAAAACAGACATACAAATAAATAAGCCAGTGACAGAAAAAGAAAATGTTTTAATAAATGTAATAAAAAAAAAATTAAGGATATTAATCAAGAAAGAATAAATAAATAAATAGTATTGGTAATAAAAATGAAAAATATAATATTTAAAGGTGACCTATTATAACCCTTTTTACATGATGTAAAATAAGTCTCTGATGACCCCAGAGTGAGTATGTGAATTTTTTTAGCTCAAAATACCACACAGATAATTCTTATAGTTTATTGAAATCGCCATTTTTAGGGTATGAGCCAAAACGCACAGTTTTTGTGTTTGTCTCTTTAAATGCAAATAAGTTGATGCTCCCGCCTCCCTTTTCAGAAGAGGGCGGAGCTTCATGATCTCCATGATGCTCCAGCATGATTGGCACAAACATTAGACTTTAGTGTTTTTTCGAGGACATTTCCTTCAAAGATGAAATTTAACCCCCGTGTCCCTTAGCAGTCTACGGAGACTCCTATATTCGTTGGTGCATCCCCAAACTCAACACTTGTAATGCCTTTTCGGCGCTGACATTGTGTCTCCAGCAGCTACAGCAAGAAAACAGTAATGGCAGACTGTTGCTTCTCAATCAGGTTGGGGTCTATGCTAATAAAGCAGAGAGTGTCACAAATGAGCGGGACTTTTTCCCCAGTAAGATGTCATTGTAGAGAGAAATCTGGAACTGCTCGTTTGAAGGGACTGTTTATGATTCATTGGGATTATATCAAAAATGAGTGGACCGTGCATTTTAACCATTGTAGGCTGGTTGTTTTCACACACTGCGGCCAAACATCTATATTCAAGCACCTTATAAAAGTGATTTTTCCATAATAGGTCACCTTTAAATAAGTAAATAATGACCATTAAGAATACACCACTGTACAAACTCTGTGTATTTCTGCTTTTGTTTGGATCATCTGGTCGCTAAAACCACTGCACTGACACTAATCCAGACTCTACAGTCCCCCTATGCAAATAACAACACACACACACACACACACACTTTTCCATCTCCCTACTTCATCTGCCATCCATCAATACATCACACAGCTCTTCTATGCAAATAACATCACTTATAACTCTTTCAAAATACACACATCCCGAGCTCTCCCGAACCAAAACACACTTTTTTCCCATTATTGCCATTGGACACTTTATCTAATTACAGCTGTCTAAATTATCCACACACACAGATCATTCTCAACATCAACACAGGCCTGCCCACGCACAACACCATCCCTTTACAGTTCACCTAAACGCACAGGTATACACACACACACTCCCTCATCCTCTTATGCATCAAGTGCAGATACACACACACACACACACACACACACACACACACACACACACACTCATCCAATTATATCTCACTGCAACACTTACAGTATATTACAGTCGACTGCACTCAGATGGCAGCAGGAAACACGTCCACAACACATCTGCGTGCTGCTGAAGCCATCTTCCTTATCTTCCACACACACACACACACACACACACACACACACACACACGTGTCAGATGGTGCAGTGGTGACAGATGGCATGTGTGTGGGGTGTTTTGGCCTCTCAGAGGCCGTGAAAAGTGGACATATGTGAGACCCTTCGCCTCTGACCTGTCCGGCACCCTTCATAGAGCAACACACACTCAAATGATTGACTCAGATCATCATCCATCCCACAAGAACCAAAGATCAGATTACACTGACACAACAGTACTGTTCACTGTCACTTATATACAGACTAGTCCTGTTCTTTTCTGGAAGAGAAACAGGTTGGGCTGTAGAGCTAAAATAAAACATACCTCATTTTTCGGTCTGTTATTGGTGATATTTAATATATATTCAATAACTATCACATTTCTTTTATTTAACCAAGTAAGCACATCAATCAATGCCAATCATCTCAAAACAGCCAAACATTGGCATAATAATCAGTCTGTCCTATATATACGGGTCTGTTACTCTCAGAAAAAAAGGTACAAAAGCTGTCACTGGGGTGGTACCTTTTCAAAATGTACTAATATGTACCATTTAGGTACTACAATTTACCTTTAAGGTGTCGATATGTAACCCTTTAGGGGTAAATAAGGTACAATGGTGTACCTTTTGATACATTTTGTTCAGTAGTGCAGATTCACAGTAATTAATTAAAACAGCTACAATAAATTTTGATGATTGACAAAGCATTGTTTCAATAATCATCAAGTTCAGTATGTGTTTATTCAGTAGTGCAGATTCACAGTAATTAATTAAAACAGCTACATTAAACTTCTAGACTAAATTTATTTTTATTTACAAACATCAAGCTAATTAGGGGATTCTTGTGGAAACGTTCCAGGAAGCACAGATTGATCATTCAAAAACAAAGATGTGTAAAAGTGGAAGTTGTTTTCATTTTCATAAAAGAGTACTATATTATACAGTCAGAGAGCAGACTCGCGTCTCAGTCCAGCGCACTGATGCTGTGTGCTCCTGGCCAATTGACCAAACTCACACTTGCTCTTTTGGGCCAGTTCTGCCCAATGACTCTACTAGATCTTGCCTTGCAATCTTAAAAATGAGGTTTTCTGTGATTTATTATATAATGAACACTGCTGTGAATTCGGGTGAATCTGAAACTGTGAGAATGACTAGTGATGGTATTGAAAACATAAGCAGCAATAAATCATTAAACTAATTTTTCCATCATTTTCCAGCAAACATACTATCATGTTTATATCAAAAGTTTAGGGCCAGTAAGTTTTTTGTTTTAAGAAATTAATACTTATATTCAGCAAGAATGCATTAAACTGATTTAAAATGACAGTAATTACTTGTAAAGATATAGAGAGACTTTCATTTCAAATACATGCTGTTCTTTTGAATTTTTCAACATCAATAATCAGAAATGTTTCTTGAACAGCAAATCAGTGTATTATACTGATTTCTGAAGGATCATGTGACACTGAAGAATGATGCTGAAAATTCAGCTTTGATCACAGAAATAAATGACATTTCACAATATATTAGAATAATATTGTTATTGTAATATTTTACAAGGTTACTGTTTTTACAGTTTTTTATATATAAATACAGCTTTAAACAGTAGTGCATGTTTTTAGGGATGCACCGAAATTTCGGATGCCGAAAATTATCCTCCTTAACGCACCTCCTTAAGCCTCCTTAACGCACACCTAAAATTTGAATGCAACGCTTTTGCTCTCCATCTTGGAACGGTCAATGTGTCGTCACTCACAATACAAATCATTAAGTTAATAAAATAATAAATAATTACAATACAAATCATTAAGTTAATAAAATAATAAATAATTATTATAAAGCATTTTCGGTTTTGGTTCCGGCCCAGAATTTTTTTTGGGTGCATCCCTATTATTTATTTATATCTGTCATGGAGTTACATTATCATACATCAACATACTGTCTTATCTTTTCAAAATTGAAAGTGTATTTCAATTTAAAAAAAATACTGTAAATATCAATCTGCAAAAAGGAAATGTGCAGATTTCACATGCAGGAAAATGCAAAACTGAAAATGCAAAAACTAAGTACATTTAAGTTGCATGGCAAGCTAGGTTTTAACAGTGTATATAGATGTACTGAACTCATTCTGACGCTCTGGTCTTAATTACACAGTTACATCAGCTGAGATTCGAGTATAACACTCTGTCCAAGATCATCAGTGTTGTGAGTGAGCCAGCATTAATATACAAGTTTGAGTTTGCATGTCAGACACAAGTGTGCAGTTCAATGCTTTAGAGTCCTCACATGAGATTAAGGATTTAAAGACAGAAAGCATATACATATGTCTACGAATATGAAAACAATAAAACCACAGCATATTGTACAATACTCAACAACTGTGGGTGCAAGCTTTTAAGCTTAAGTCAAACATTGTGTTTATGACATATTTATTACTGGTTATTTATAGTGTTCATTAAATAAAATAGCGTGAGAGTTTTCTAGCGAATTATATAATTTAACATAATTAGAAAATGTATAATCACTATTTTTATTTTTTTAATATTTTTTTTTTTTTTTGATTGAGAAAGGAAGGTGAGGAGAGAATATGATGAGTGCTGGAAGTCTCTGGTTAAATCCGCAGGAATAACAGCTCCAGCTCTGAAATGCTGCTCTGTGATTGGTTGGCAGGAGCAGGAGCTGCTGATTGGGCATAAAAAGGGAAGCAGGAGCCCCACAGGAACAAGTGTACACGACCCGAATGCTGACAGTGACAGTACACCCATTTATACACAAACACATTCACGCCATTCAGATCATTTGAAATTTAGTGCAAGAGTCTTGCTTTTTTTGGTTTGACAGCCCCGGTACCCATCCACTTTCATTGGATGGAAAAGAGCAACGTGAACATTCTCCCAAATATCTGATTTTGTGTTCCACTCAAGAAAAAATAATACAGGATTTGACATGAGCATAACTTTCATTTTTAGGTTGAACTATCCTTTAAAACACATATGCACACAACTTTGGCTCTTGATTGGATGTATGTGCAACAAATGTTCCTTCCTCTGGGTGCATCGTCTCTTATTTGTTTCTTCCACTGTGTTTACCTCCAATCACACCTACGACTGATGCCACACCAACAGAGGCACTTCAGGACTACAGTGACAGTAAACGCTGGGAAGACAACGTAAACAGAGTAGTGGAAAGCCTAAGTGCTGTACGCTTTTGTAACTGGATGCATAAAGTGAGCTTAAGACTGGAAATCGGCTTTAAAATTAATCGGGGTCCTGTGTGGGATTAGAGAGAAATGCTCTCTGTCTCTCTCTCTCTAATGTAGGTAGAACAAGCATCTGGATCTCACTGTCAAATGCTCTTGTTCTCACTGTCATGTGGGTCTGCATCTTTAGACACCCGGTTTCTGCTCACCCTGAGCTCGAGGACAAGAGCCAGACATGAATAACCCAAAAACTCTTGCATGAGCAATTTGGATTCACATAGACAACAGAAATGAGGATCATGGATGGAGACAGTATAGCCTATGTTTTGACCATTTAAAGCTTAAGTGTCTATTTTTTCTGATTTTCTGAATCCTTTTTCATATAATGAGCTGAGACTATCAGTAAGCTATTAGCAGGCTGACTTCATGAATACTTACACACACACTACAAAATTCACATTAAAAAAAAAAAAAAGACACACCTTTAAAAAATATCTTTTTAAAGTAAATGTCTTAACCTGAATGACACAAACTAACAAACCTAGAGAATGTGATTGAAGAATTAACTGAACTTTGATTGTTCTTGCCCCGAAAGACAGAGGTGACGTGCAGATTTAAGTGTATTTAATCCCATACAAGAAAAAAGAATAAATAAATTAATTCTGGACAAAAAAAATATTCAAATATATGCTAAATATATTTTGTAAACAGCTCTGCTTTGTTTAAACCATAAAATGCCATAATATTACAAAATATCTCAAGAGATAAAAAAAATGCATCCAATACATAAAAAAAATAATAATAATAAAAAATCTTAAAATACATTTTGGATAAATGCAAATCATATATATATATATATATATATATATATTATATATATATATATATATATGATTTGCAACCACTTTGCATTTTCATAAAAGTAATAATGTAGTTGTTTTTGTAATTCCATTTGTTGTCACTAATGGTGCCAAAATTACACACTTTACCATTATGAGAGCCTCTAGATTTAATACACAAGTGTCAAGTCATGGAAAGGTCCGATAAACCAAATTAAGATGCCAATTTTCAGCAAACTGCTAATGGACAGACCATATAGGACCAAATTAACAAAACTGAGAGTTTCCTCTTGGGACAACCAAAGGCTAAGTGGCTGGGGCCGTAAACACGCACACACACACACACAGAGTGGGGCTCAGGAGGATGAACTCAGAACAATCAAACCAATCAATGACCACATCCACGCACACGACACCACAGCACACCCTATATAAAAGAACACAAAAAGAAGCAGGGATGGGAAAGACACAATAGAAAAAAAAAAAATAGAGAAGCAGGAAGAGAGGAAAAGAAGAACTAACTAAAAACATTTAACAAAACAAAGAAGAAAATGACTCAAAATGTACTAGGTACCTTGAATTAAAAGATCAAAATGTTCATTAGCAGATCAATGAGAAACAGAACTATCTTAAACTGTTATACTTTTAACACCCAGGGCCCCAAACAATAACACTTCAACTATTAACACTCCAGGTGTGGTATACACACACATAAACACACATAAACATCACAACTCATAATTCTACTAAGAATTTCTAATTTTAACAAAACAGCGTCCATAAACGCACAAACCCTTGGAGTGTTAAACGTCTGATCTGAAATGCAGAAGTTGTTGAGCCATCAAGAACACACAAACACCGGAAAGACCTTAAGGAACCGTAACTGTACTCTTGCACTATAAACAGACAAACTCCTGAGTGCATCTGCTGCATGTCAGAACAACAACAACAAAGAGCATGCATGTTCAAGAGAGAACACTGTTCAGTCAGAGGGAAAATATCACTTCTTTTCTGCCTTTCATACAAATACACAGGAAAGGCTTACATCACTTCAATTTATAAATGGGGTTTGATTGCATAACATTTCTGAATGGGCGCAGACTGAGGCCAAAGCACAGAAACAATAAACTGAAGGTGGCTATTACAGTAACACGGCCTCTGGGTTTGAAATGCAATGCAAAGTCTCTGGGACTCCCTGCTTGTGATCTGCTGACTTCAAGACTGTGTGAGCAGCTCTGGCAGACTGATGTTGCAAAAGGATGCTTCATTTTCCTCTAGACCACCAATCTGAAGTGTATAAAGTGAAACTGCCCAAAATATGATCTGACATTTAGAAATGAACTCTGTTGGTGTAGCCTAATGCAGCCAGGTTTATTAAATAATACTGAATAAAACACGTTGATTTGGATGTTACCATCTGAAGCACGTTTTACCTGACAAATGATTTTACATCGAAGAAAGAAAGAAACAGTAGGAGAACAAAGGTAACTTGAGCGCCTTTTTAACTTGATGTTAGATAATCTAATTCTCCCACCCCATCAAACCGAGTTACAACCGTATTATGCACAACAAGCTTTAATAAACACTCAAATGGCAAAATAACACTGTTTATAGTAAATACACCTGCGTTAAGTAAACATGCGCTTTATTCTCTCACAGCCTCACGAGACAGACTACAAAGAAACAAAACATACCACACATAAATCTGCTAAATTTCTTATCAAATTGCTTACAAAAAAATGCTTACAAATGAAAACATTTGCATGCACTGAGTGTTATTAACCATCATATCTATGTGCGATGCGGACAGCCCGCCAACAGAGCGCCGAAACAATGCAATAAATCCGAGCTGGCGCTCATCGAACAGCTATAACTTTAAAGCTCGTGTAGTTTCTGACAGCCGTCCATCAGAACGCTTTGATGCTGAGACTCTGTAACGGGTGAGCAGGTGCGCGCGCCAGTGGAATGTCTGAAAATGGAATGGGAATGTGAAAAAAAACAAACACAAGAAATACACTGTCAACAGATTCCCGTTCTGGCGAGCATCACACAATACATAATCCAGCAGCAAGATTCCCCTCTTACCTCTCCCTTCAGTTCATCAACGGGTAGAAATAATCCACAACAAAATATCCAGCCGCCGCTTTTCCAAAGATATCACGCAAGCGAACTCGTGTCCAAAATCATCCAAGCTTTTTTAAAACGGTGTTTAGATTCTAGTAGAAAGGGGGGGGGCTCGCTATGCAATGAGCCGAGCGTATTTGTAAAGGTGACCAATGGGAGACGAGCAGAGGTTGGAATGAGCCAATCAGAAGCGAGATCGGTCCCTGGCGCTAAGGCTGTAGCAGCATCGTAACCAAGGAGACTTGTTTAGAAACGGGACCAACTGGATTTGTTTTGTTACTGTTTCGTTTCAGATGCTACTTTGTCTCCAGAAGAGGTATAAATGACTGAAAAACAAAGCTTTTTTACAGCTGTTTATCCCCCAAGTAAAATAAAAAGCCACAAATCTTAGGTGAAAAGCGTTATGTGTATTTGACTAAAGTGGATTCATTTCGTTATTTCATCTGCCGTTTTGGGAAATTATATTATTAATAAATTATTTGTTTTATGTTATTTTATTATTTATTTTTTATTATTATTTTATTTTATTTTATGTACAGTCAAACCAAAATTAATCAGACACCAGATATTATATATATATATATATATATATATATATATATATATATATATATATATATATATATATATATATATATATATATATAACACAATTTATTTACTTATTTTATTTTTTTTTTACTAGTGGGTGGAGGACACTGTAGTTCATTTATGTAAGTGAGGATACCAAAATAAAGTAAACTGTGACATTATACTGAAAAATTCTTCATTCAGTGGACTACCAGTAAAACTGATAAAAATGTGGGACCAGAAATTATTCAGACATTTTCACCAGACCAAGTGTTATCTGACATTATCAAGATGAATTTATTCTGACACAGTTTAATTCTGAGTTCTTATATTTTATTACCATTTTCTAAACTACAGCGAATAAACTGTAATAATGTGTGACATGTTGAAGATGTCTGAATAAATTTTGGTCTGACTCTGTTTTATTGTATTACCAGTCCGTTTAAAGAAAATAAATTATGGCCACACATCTCAGATAAAAACGGCATAATTCAGGTTCAGCTATGATGAGGTGTACGTCCCTTGTCATTAAAGGACATATAATGTATCCATTGGATTGTAGTAAATCTCAGCGTTTTGTACAACCACACAATAATTATGACTGGAGGGTTGGGTGTGTTCCCTCTGCCCTCAAAATACGCCATCATCCATCAGTACTAGTTAATAATGCATGATGGTGCCGCTCTAGCGACTACACAAACAAAAAGTGCATGAGCACTTTCATGTGTGCACATTTATTTGCTTTGCTGTGGAAGTACATTTTAAGCATTCAGCCAACACTCTTAAAAATAAAGGATCTTTATTGGCATTGATGGTTCCATGAAAAGCCTTTAACATCCATGGAATCTTTCCATTTCTCAAAAGATTCTATACAGAGGGAAAGGGTTCTTTAGAATATTAAAATGTTCTTAACACAAGAAAAAAATGGTTCTTTTTAGGATGCTTCACTGAAAGGTTCTTGGGGAACCAAAAATCACTCATAAAACCCAAAACTTAGAAAAAAAAAATTTTTCAAAAAAAAATCTAAAAAAAAGTCACTTAAAATAAGATTTGATTTTAGGCACCTAGTGGGACGTCATAAAACGTTGTCCTTTTTTGAAAACATAACTGGATCTTTTATCAGAGGCTGGTTTGATTGATAATTCATAGTATATGAATCTCTGTGAGTCACATTCTTATCTTCTGTGGCATCCTACATCAGGAGAATTGGCCCTTCCCTTCACTAATTTAAAGGGCAGGTGCTTTACCATACATCTGCTAAAACAAAATGACAGCACCAGCCAGACAGACAAAGTCCCTAGAGATGGGTGTGACAGAGGGGAAACAGTCACACCCCACCCCCTCCTTCCAGAACCTTCTGCATCTCCACCCTGCCCCCAGATCTTCTCCATTAACATCTGTGCTAGTGGCACCAGCTGGGCACCAAAGCCATAATTACTGCCCTGTCAAGCACCACATCATTAGTCAAATACCTCTAACCTGACAGGCCATAGGAGACGTCCTACCGGAGGATGAATGATGTCATGTCAGACGCACTCACACTAATATGGGCCAGAAATTTTGGGGATCGTTAGTGAAGCCAAAAACCGCCAGCACCCCGGCTGTGTTTCAAACACAACCCATTTCTGAGCCTCACAGGATGCCTAGAGACTTCAGTCAAAGTTCAGTCACATTTACATATAGTAATGCAGATAACACTTTATAAACACTATCATTACTGACATAAAAGTACATGCATTGCTAAAGTAAAAAAGAATTATTTTAATAATAATAATTATGTTTTTCAAAGAAGTCTATTATGCTCACCAAGGCTGCATTTATTTGATAAATAAATAAATATATATAATTGTGTTAAATATTTATTTCAAAGTGAAATAAGTGTTTTCTATTGTAATATATGTTAAAACATAATTTATTTCTGTTGTGAAGCTTAATTTCTGTGTCACATGATCCTTCAGAAATCATTCTAATATGCTCAGTTACTATTGGTGCTCAATAACAATGGTTCTTATTATTATCAATGTTAAAACAGCTGCTTAATAGTTTTGTGGCATTTGTAATATTTTTTTCAGTATTCCTTCATGAATAGAAAATTCAATGAACAACATTTGTTTGAAATAGAAATCTTTCGTAATTATAAATGTCTTTACTGTCACTTTTGATCAATTCAGTCTGTTCTTGTTGTATAAAAGTATTACGTTTGATGCAGCAGCAACATTGATAATAGTCAGAAATGTTTCTTGAGCATCAAATCAGCTTATTAGAATGATTTCTGAAGGATCATGTGACACTGAAGAAGACTGGAGTAATGATGCTGAAAATTCAGCTTTGATCACAATATATATTTCACAGTATTTGTTGCTAATGTATTATCACAGCTTTAGTAAATATGCAGCCATGGCTGGCATAAGAGCCTTCTTTCAAAAACATTAAAAACGTATTACTACGGATTATTAACTGACAGTGTAAGTAGAAATAAGAAGACAGATGACAAGAAACATTAATGTAATGCCATTTTGGTGACAATGAGGTAAAATAGAATTAGTCACAGCTATAAGTCAATAAATGAAATATAAAGTTTAACAGCTGGGCAAAACAAAACAAAAAAAAAAAAAAAAAAATAAAAATACATAATAAATATATATTTTTTGTGTGTGTGTGTGTGAGTGTGTGTGTGTGTGTGTGTGTGTGTTTTAAGTGTGTGTGTGTGTGTGTGTGTGTGTGTTTTAAAAAAAAAAAAAAAGGCTGATGTGATGAAAACATCTAGTGTACGTGCTCTCCTCCGCTGGGTGTTTTTGAGTTTCAGTGTGCCCTCCTGGGATTAATTTAATTATCGCATCCCATTAGGGCACACTTAAACTCATGTTGGCATGTTGTTAATCCACAGCTCAAGCCAGTGGCCACCTGTTCCCCATTTCCTCATCCGACTCTCTGCTGCCATCTGCTGATAGTATTAAGAATCACATGAGTGCTGATTTGTGGTCATTTTTTATCTCTGGATTACAAGATGAAGCAAATAAAGTATGATATATCTCAATCCTGCACGATAAAATAAGCTATCCTATGCATTCCTAAGAAAATTAAGGAAAGTGTTTGATATGTGTGATATGTTTTAATGAGCATAAGCTCATATTGGCTATACAATTAAGTTATTGCATTCAAATGGTATAAATTATGAAGAGAGAGGCTAGAATTAAGCTGGTGTTAAATGTGCTAAATTAAATAATAATAATTATAATAATAATAATAATAATAATAACTTTTAAATTTATCCAAATGATAAATCAAAGGCAAGACCACAGTAATAAAGCCTACAAATCCCAAAGACCCACACCAAAATTGGACTAAACTAAATTGGAACAAAAATCGATGAAATAGCCTGATTTTATTTCAGCTTTCATTTCAAACAGTAATCAGGTTTTCACCCAGTTTGCAATCTTTCCAGTTAAAAAAAAAAAAAAAAAAAAAACAATACATAAACTTTAAACAAAAAAAAAAAAATAACCGAATGGTATTGGCTCAAACATTCATATACCATAGCTTCCTAATGACCCACTGAACTCATTCACTTGTAAAATATGGCTTAGAGCAGGGGTTCTCAACTCACTTTCCTGCAGAATTCAGCTCCAACCCTAATCAAACACACCTGAATGAATATTGCCCACAATCTTTTTCAGGGGTTGACACATTTCCATTGTGCAACGGTTGAGAAACGATTTGGTCTTGTTTGGTGGGTGTGTCAGAACTGTCAAATCAGGAATAAAAAGCATTAAAAAACTACAACAACATGGTGGATGTTTTGAGTGAAAACATTAAAACCCACATGAATAAACAAAATTTAACGAGATAACCATGAAGACCCACATGGAAGTAATTAAAACATTTAACTGGGTAAATAAAAAATGTATTTAAACAAGGTATTTTTAATGTTATCTATGTTATATTTCATCTGCAACAGTCAATGAATAATCAACATTTAACAATAAATAAACAAAAACCAACAAGAAACCCATTAACACCCACATGCAAATAACGAGATCTCCATGAAGACCCACATGCAACTTCTTTTCAGTGCTGTGCTGATAACCTGCGTCTCTTTATCAGCCTGAGGTTTTGTGTTTCAGGCCTCATCTCTGAAAGCACAGATACACTGATCTGATTCCATCTGTCTGTCTCAGACCTGTTTTAAAAGCAGTTTTATTAACCATGTCTCGTTCTTAATAGCAAGTATTATGAAATCAGTGCAGAAGACAGCACACATTTTTCTTTGATGCTGCTTTACACACTGCATTAAAGAAATGTGAGTTCACTGTGGGAAGCCTAAAGTTTAGAAGTAAACTGACAGACTCACCACAAATCACACCGGGTCATTTCCAACGACATCAGCAGCCAATGAAGGATGATCCAGTCCAGAGCGTGAAAACAGAAAAAAAGAGGCAGAGAAAAGTTATAAGAAATACATAATAACATGTAAAGGTATACTTGGTTTGTTTTTTGTTTATTGTTCTTTATATTTCCTTATATATATATATATATATCATATATATATATATATATATATATATATATATATATAATATATATATATATATATATATATATATAATATATATTATATTATTATATATATATAATTATTATTATTATTACTTGTGCAATGAATCTATTGAAATTCAATAGACACTTGAAAGACATTCATTTTTGAATATTCTTAAATTTCGGATATTCTTGGGCCTGTGTTTATGGTAATATTTTATTAAAATATTAAGTTTGATTTCAAAGACATTTCCATTCACTTCTGTATGAAAAAAACATTGACTCCAAAGCCCTTCATTGTCTAAAACAGTATTCAAAGGCCCCATGATGTTTCCAGCTAGGGATTTATTGGAACTTTTTTGGGATAAAATAAATTTTACTCACAATTTCTACACCATAAAATATAGTTCAGTATAACTAGAAATTTTTTTATGTATTTATCATAAAAAATACCTATGGAGCTTTACTATTTGATTAATTTACATGAAATTTACATGAAATAGAGAAATATGCACAAGCGTGTGTGTGGGGGGTTTTTTTTTTTTTTTTTACGTTACTATGGACTCGTATTTTAGCTGGAAGCAATGGTTTAAATGTAAAAGTTTTTTTAGATTTGTTTCTTACAAACATGCAGCTTTTCACATCACAAGACATTAACTGATGGACCGGATTGGTATGGATTACTTGTGAATTATTCTGATGTTTTTATCAGTTGTTTGGACGCTCATTCTGACGGCACCCATTCACTGCAGAGGATCCACTGGTGAACAAGTGATGAAGTGCTACATTTATACAAATCTGATTAATAAACAAACTCATGTACATCTGGGAGGGCCTGAGGTTGAGTACATTTTCAGCAAATGTTCATTTTTGGGTGAACTAGACATCTTGGGTCAAGAAGTTATCTTGAGGCTCCCTTAGAAGTCTTCTGCTCCCTAGTCGAATATCACTGCACTAAACCATTAAATATCATATGCCAATTTAAAGTGTGGTCAATCGTACTAAAGGGACAAATGTAAGAGGGATTTTTCTGTTCCTTCCAAGTGCTACTCTAAACTCAGTCAACGTTTATAGTTCTTGTCTACCTCAGCAGATTGAAAAAATGGGAGAGAGAAAAGAGAAACTGAAAATATGAGCTAGCTCTCTATAAATACTTTCTCTTGCTAGTAATGTTCAATATTTAATGTTGCCCAGAATTAAACCAAACCCCCATTAAGCTGAAGACAGGTGCCTCGTGTTTCATTATTCTGACGCTGCTCCTCTCCACTGCCTTTCTTGCTCCCCTGAATTCCATTTCCAAAAGATAGTGAAGAACATGAGTTGATCAAGCGGATGGATGACATAAGTTGAAGGTTTTTAGAGAAAAATAACTCAACTTAAACTTTGCTCCTCACACAATGCTATTTCATCTGACTTTAAACACACGGACAATTGTATATCCCTTCTCATCTTTTAATGAGTATTTGCATGCCATTACATTAAGAATTCACCACAAACATTATTCATCAGGATGAAAAAGCTACGGTAATCCTTGCTGTGAGAAAAAAAAAAAAAAAACATACAGTGGTCTATGGGGCATTGAGTTTTTACTTTACGTGGAAATAGCCAAAGTAAGAGTTCTACTTGCACTAAATGTACACTAAATTGCAACTTTGTCATTATAAATGTGTATTTACATATAATATTTAAATACATGATGTAAAAGTTTCAGTAGAAATGACATTAAAGTGTATTGAATTTTATCATGAATGCTTTAGTACATTCATCAGTACACATTTCAGACAATCTAGAATAAAGAAATTACATACAAAGATGAACTTAAATCCTACTTAAGTGGGTTAAAAAAGGACTCTTCAGCTAAAGTTCAACTAATTGCTTTTAACATGAATTTAAACTACATAGCATTTTTTTTATTTAATTGTAAATAACATGAAATTAAGTGTCTTAAAACATTGCACTGAGTTTGCAAGTATGTTGATTTAAAATATATTATTTCAATATCACTAGTTTTTAAAGGTACTGTATGCTAAGTATGCTTCTTCTTTTTCATACTAAAGTAACACTTAAAATGTATGAATGCCGTTGCATTAAATACCTAAACCAAAAACCTAAAAAATGACTCAAATGCTGATTTTAAGAGTAATTTATGTAAATTTTAGCCTTGTCAAGAGGTTTGTATTTAATTATTTATTTTTGTTTTGTTTGTTTGTTTTTTGTTTTTATTACAGGTGTACTAGGAAAGTAACCACAGGTATAAGGAATCATATTAATTCATACCAAAATGAAAATTATGCATCATTTACTGACACTCATTTAATTCCAAATCTGTATGGCTTTCTTGAAAAAAAAAAAAAAGATATTAAAATGTCTCTGTTTGTATTATTTTATTTATTTATTTACAATAAAAGTCAATGGTCAGCAAACTTGTTTGGTTACCAACATAAAAATCTTATTTTGTGTTCCACAGGAGAAATAAAGTCATACCATTTTGGACAATAAGGATCACAAAATTATGACAGAACTTTCATTGTTAAACAGAAAAGCAGAAAATCTTTTATTTTAATTATTTTAGTAATTTTGAATTCATATAATGTTTTATTCATTTATTTAATTACATTTTTATCATTTATTTTGTAAATGCATGCCTCTTGGTCTAATGAAATGATGTGTATATGCTTTTATGCATGACTTAGTTGTCCAAAAACTTCTCAGGGCCTCTCAGTCAAAGAACTAAAACTTTCACAGAAGTATTAATCTGTTAAGCTTAAATATAAATTAATATACTACATTACGTGCTGAACTATATAAATGAAAAATGGTAAAATATAAGACATTAAATGATGGGAAAAGAACTGCTTATGATTACAGTTTCAAACCCTGAACAGCAGTGAATATGACAATCAGCATTCAGCTTTAAAACATTAATCTCTGCGGTTTTCTCTCCAGACAAACCACTTCACATCCCATCACAGCTCAATGAAATCTTCAGATATGCAGACGACATGGCTATTATTGGACTCATAAATAACAATGCCGACATCCCATATTGAGCACATCAAAAAAAGCAGACAACACCTACAACAACACATCAAAAACACTAAAGCACATTGTTGATCTCAAGCTTAACACTAAAAAACCACTGTAACACTAAAATATCTAACTAAAAATAACCCAAACAGACTTACCAACGCTTCCAGCCACTCTTCACTTCATAAAACAATGCCCACCTGAGCTTTTCCCCATTATAATTTCTACTTTGAGCGTAATAAACGTCCAGGTTAGTGTATGCCCAGACCCTAATACCTGCACTTTAATACATTATATGTTCATATGATCTATACATCCATCCCTCTGAATATTGAATGTGTTGTTTCTTAGTGCTTTGTATCTATTTGACTGGATCTGAGCTGTTTGCTGTGCAGTAGCACATGCAAAGCAAAACTCTCTGGTCATTAATAATGCATTTAGTACATCCTTCTTCTCCCCTTCTCCCTTATTTTTCCTACTCTGTGATGTAACACGTTTCAAAGGGTTATGGAGTTTCGAAAGTTGTTGTAGTGTACACGTGTTCCTTAAAAAATGTGTGTTTTTTCAGGGTTTTGATTTTAACCCATTTTTCAAGGGTTGGTGAGCCAAAGTGATGGTTTCAGCCACGTCTGTACAATGCTATCACTATTCACACCATTAAGGAGATGAATTTTCCAATAATCTAGGAGTCGTATGACCTTGCAAGGTCATGTAAGAATACTCACCACTCTATTCACTTAGATGCTTCAAACAATGATTTTCACAATGAACACACGAGACTATCATGCACAAATGTCTAAAAACAGCAGTACAACAAAAATCTACATACTGCTAATTTGCATGAAACTGTTCTTCTTCTCCACTCGAGCACATGTTTACATCCGCACGACATTTAAGTGAGGGGGAGATGTGCGAGAGATTGCTCATTTCTCTGCAGTACGATAAATAACACCACGATAATGCATATGCATTACATAACTCACAGCAGCTGACACGGATAGAAACGGACCCATATGCTTCAAATCTGCATTACATGACTGAAACTAATCGAAATCGTCGGTCATTACCAAATAAAAACATAAAATGACAACAGCGATTCAGCACCGCATCGAAATGACAGAACTCACGACAGAATAATGCAATAATAGTAACCATGCTAGCAATGAGCAGAATATTCATCTCTATCTGATTCCGCAAATAAATCCAGCTGGAAATTTCTTAAATGTGTTTTATTTGGATCGGTCTTATGCGCGCGCTGATCCAGCTGAAGGCGCGAACCGCTCTTAACGGTCACTGCTGTAACTATAGCAACATTATCTGTCAATCAGCAGCATACCTCAGTAATAACCAGTCGCACCTCTGCTGTACTCGAAATAACGCGAGTCAGGGATATTTCACTCTTCTGACCGGCCGGCTTAAATGGCGAACCCAGAAAGAGTAAGTGTTTACCTGAGGCGAAGAAAAGGCGCTGTCCTTTATCCCCGTTCCGTGGGTTTCCAATACTGTTTTTGAGTCGACGCTGTGCTCTTTCGTAGGCGAGCGTCACAGCTCTCTGATGATTCTCTGATGTTCAAATCTGCTGTGTGGGTGTTTGTGGTTGTAAAGGATCTGGAAACTGGTTGTAGGTTCAAAGCTCAGCAGGGTTAATATATGGACTACCACTGAGCCCTTGATCAAGATATTTTGGAAACTCCAGAAAGGGAACCATAGGGCTATTCTCACAAAACCTTGCCCACACAAAAGAAAATTATATTTTGCATAATGGAAATGAAGCCTTTATTCATTCAGAAGTCATTCTCTTTGCATTATGAAATAACTGTCATGTCAACTAAAGGAATAATTCAAACAAAAATGAAAATTTAAGAACAGATTTGTATTATTACAACACTCATCTATGGATCCTCTGCAGTGAATGGCTGCCGTCAGAATGAGAGTCCAAACAGCTGATAAAAACATCACAATAATCCACAAGTAGGCTAATGTAAGTAATCCAAAAGCTTTTTTTATCCTCAAACTTGCTTCCGGCTAAAATACAAGTGCTCTGACTGATATTGCTTTCTCCAGTGAAAAAGTCATCTTGTCTGAATCAGGAGAGAAATATACACAGATCAATCACTGTTTACAAGTGAAAACAGTAAACAGAAAAGAACAAACGATTATCTATTTACTTTTTTTTTTTACCAGAGGAAGTGTTGCATGGATTATGGATTCATATTTTGACCGGAAGCAAAGGTTAAAACATAATAGATTTGTTTCTTACAAAAACACTGATTTTCACTTTAACGTTAACTGATTGAGTGGATTCGTGTGGATTATTGATTTTTATCAGCTGTTTGAACTCTGGATTTGATGGCACCAATTCACCGTTCATAAACACATCTACCACTTGGAAGGGCCAAAAATGTAAAGCTTCAAATAGTTCTATAAATAACTTTGTAAAAGTTTTCAAAAGAATAAAATGGTTTAATCTAAGTCTTCTGAAGAGACACACTTTATATGGGGATTTAATTTAATCTTTTATTCATAAGTACATTGATCAGTGCACATCCATACCATCCATCTCAGTTTCATGTGTTTGGATTAATATGATGATTAGTAAATGATGACAGAATTAAAAATTTTGGGTAAACTCTCCCTTTGAAGAATATTCTGCATTCAGTGCAAGTAAAGCTATTTGCAGCATTATATTCATTACCACAAAAATAACTTTATTGTGTTTAGTGTAGCTTTACTTTTGACACAATAAGCAATGTTTTGGCCGAACTGGCGCCATTCACTTCAGTTTTGTCTTACTGTAACCTATCAGAACTATGGACTTGTCTGTGTGTGTTTTTTCCCTTTGACCCATTTACTGTGTCCCGTGGATTGTTGATTAGTTCCCAGGTGTGTCTCCTTAGTTCCCTCATTATCCTGTCTTTATAAACCCCAGTCCTTTCTGTTCAGTTTTGTCAGGTCTACCATTTCCATTCATGTGTCTTCTTCCTATTCTCCATGTCGGATTTACTCCTGTGATGGATTAATAAAGACTATTTCGATTATCCTCGGCTCTGTGTTCCTTCCGGCAGCGTAGTGTGACAGAAGACCCGACCTTAACAGTTTAAATTGCGTGTCTACCCTCTGTTTGTTTTTGCTTTTTATTTCCGTTGTGTACCCTATGGATCCCCTCCTTTGCCCTGACTTCATCCTCCTCCTGCTGGAGCAGGGGGAAAATTCGCTTGAGGGTCATACCAGACTGTTTCTGGCTATCGCCCATTTTACCACCTACCCGGACAACGTGCTCTGCTCGTTCTATGACGCAAGCCTCAATCCCACGTGCAGAGCGCCATCCTCCGAAGATGGCCCTTGAGCAGATTTCGCTGCCTTCATTGAGTGGATTCTGGCGAGAAACAGATTGCCCACTGATGACGGCGAGTCCATTACTGCCACGATCAATGAGCCAAAGCAATGCCGAGCGACTGAGTGGAGGATTACCCCAGATATGGAGCCCAACCCATTAGACCAGGTGCAAGAGCCTGCTGCAGTGCCCATCGCAAGGGAGAGAGCCGCGGACTGTGTGAGTGCGGAGTGGAGCTCTGCCTCCTGCATCCCGGCTGAGGGTGAGCCGAGTATGGAGCACCAAAAGGGCCAAAATGAGGAGGAGGATCTTATAGACTGGGAATCTGAACTGGAGGTTGAATTGCCCCTTCTCCTCTCTCTGTCGTCTCCGCTCGTCCCGTCCAGCACCCCTTCGTCCTTGGTTTCCTCATCCAACCCTGAGGGGGCTTCCTATTCTCCAGTGCCTGCTCCTAGAAAGTGTCCACCAGTGCCTGCTCCTAGAAAGTGTCCTCCAGTGCCTGCTCCTAGAAAGTGTCCTCCAGTGCCTGCTCCTAGAATGTGCCCTCCAGTGGCCGCTCCTCCAATATGCCCGCCCTGCCACCCGTTCCTGCCTCCTCCACCACTGTCGTCTGGCAGACCCTCTGCTCGCCCTCAGCCCACCATCTATGTGGTGTGAGGCCTGCGGGATTGCCATCCTCCAGCGTCGCCATGGTCAGAGTCTCCCTCACCTCCGCCTCCAGCCTCTGAGGCCGGACTCCGCATCGGCCCAGAGTCCCAGTGGCTCCACCTCGCCTCTGGCGACCGAGGCGGAGATCCAGAGATCCGCGGTGGAGCCAGAGCAACTGAGGACCAAGGTGGAGCTGGCGGGAGGAAGGAGCCCAATGGAGCTGGTGGGAGCTGGTGGGAGAGAGCGACTAGGCGCAGCCAGGGGAGAGGAGTCCAGAGGCGATGGCTGGTCGACGCCTGACCAAGGCGGAGCCAGAGGGACGAGGGAGCCCGGTGGAGCTGATGGATCGATGGCTCCACCATGGGCCGTCATTATGGCTGTGACCTGGGTCCAGCTGGACTCCTCCTGCTCCAAGCTCCTCCTGTTTCCTCCCTCCATTGTCTCCTCCCTGTCTCCTCCCTCCGTGGTCTCTCTCTGCCGGCCCCCTCCCGGGGGTCCGTCCTCCACCGGAGCCTCCTCCCAAGTTCCCACTCATGCCTCCTCCTGTTGTTGCCTACTGTGCGAGGACGCACCTTCCGGGAGGGGGGCGAAATGTCAGAACTATGAACTTATCTGTGTGTGTGTTTTTTTTTTTGTTTTTTTGTTTTCTGTGACCTAGTTTCTGTCTCCCATGGATTGTTGAATAGTTCCCAGGTGTGTCTCCTTAGTTCCCTCATTATCCTGTCTTTATAAACCCCAGTCCTTTCTGTTCAATTTTGTCTAAGATTTCCATACGTGTGTCTTCTTCCTATTCTCCATGTCGGATTTACTCCTGTGTTGGATTAATAAAGACTATTTTGATTATCCTCGGCTCTGTCTTCCTTCCGGCAGCATAGTGTGACATAACCAAGATTGATTTATATATTTATTTATTTTTAAATTAAAAAGATGGACAGGTGTAAATGTAGGGTGACAATACGTACTCTTTTCCACAGACATCTCTTTTTGGACCTAGAAAATGCGTCCGGCCGGGATTTCTTAATCGCACAAAATGTCCAGGATTCAGCTGTTTTCTTAGTCCCGCTCCCGCTAAATCTTTGACCATTGCCGCCTGCTCCCACAACATTTGTTTTTTTCGCAATTTCATTGCAATTTTCGCGTCTACTCCTTTAAACATTATAATATTGTATAATTTTGGTGCATCAGGGACCAGTTCTCAATATGCAGAGTATTTAAATCTCTTTCGAATGAGCGTTTGCGCTATTCACTTTGACTTTCGATTTTGCGATCACAGGCACTCTGTGTAAAGACCGGGAGCACATCTTACAAGATCAGATATTTGTCAATGAGCTCAGGATCTGTTAGGCAGCAAATACTCCAGCATGGCCTTGTCAGTCTATACTCCTAGACCTGTTTTTAATCAGATCTGACTCCTGCAGCTCTTGTTAAATGTAGGGTTGTCAATTCCTTGTTTTTTCCACAGAATTGGGCTACTTTTAATCTATTGCCTTGGGTTGATTTTCCCAAGTAGGTTAAAGGTCTGAAATATTGCATAAATTACATTTAAATGAAATGCTTGTATTAAAACATTTTGCATTCTATCTATGATAAAACTTTCACAGACTACATTGGATTACACGGATTACATTAACTGTTCCTTTCTGGTGGAATGACCTGCCCAACTCAATCCAAGCAGTCCTTAAAGGGGTAGTTGATTGTGATTTCACTTTTTTAACATTAGTTAGTTTGTAATGTTCCTGTTTGAACATAAACAATATCTGCAAAGTTACAAAGCTGAAAGTTCAATGCAAACGAAAATATAAACTTTTAAATTTCTGGCAGTTTACAAAAACGGCTTATAGGGCCTACAAGTTACTTCCCGGGTTTGTGACGTAACAAACACAGATAAACCCCACCCTCAGGAAAAGGCAGCAAAGGGGGTGAGGCCATGCTGCACTGCTTTAGAGAAGAGGAAGATAAAACTAGAGTTGCACGTAAAAATCTATTCATAAATGAATTGCGATTCTGTCTTCTAAGTTTCACAATCAATGTTCTAAAGCAGCAGTTCTTAATACTGTTCCTTGCGTCCCTCTGCTCTGCACACCCTCTGCATCTCTCTCTCTCTCTCTCTCTCTCTCCCCTCCCCCCCTTCAGCTCAGCTCCAACAATGAACTGTTCAAATTATACACTTATTTTCACACAGCTATGAGAAGCATTAAACATGGACACGCGTGCAGTTGCCATACTGTATTAAAGCTTTAATCAGGATAAAACCATATATTAAAAGCTAACATAAGCAGTAGCATTTACAAATAACAGCGTATCTAAAAGTATGAGACAACAACAAACAAAAAACATAGTCCTACCATTAGATCAAACTGATAGATTTAGACTTGCGCTAGAGGCGGTTTAGCCAATCACAACACACTGGTCTAGCTAACCAATCAAGCGATATCCAATCACAACACACTGGTCTAGCAAACCAAACAGAGAGCATCCACAAAATCAGAAAAAGATTTAGACTTGCGCTAGAGGCGGTTTAGCCAATCACAACACACTGGTCTAGCTAACCAATCAGAGAGCATCGCCTATTTTTGATGGAGGGGCTTCATAAAAGCAGGAAATGGTCAGCACGTTTCTCAGAGAAGGGACAGAGCGGTGTGGAATAAAGGTAAATTATGTGAGAAATAATGTGTGTTTTTTTTTTTTTTTTTTACGAAGCATAAACACGTTAGACTGCACCCCATGAACACAATCAAGCCTAGAAAAAACAGTCAACCGCCCCTTTAATCATTTTCAAGAAACAGCTGAAAACATCTTTCATCTTCATTTGCCACTTTAGTCTAGCACTCTCTATTCTAATGTTAATTCTAATTTTATCTGTTTGTTTTTTTTATTAAAAAAGACTTGACCCTCTAACATTTGCATTTTCTATTCTATTTCTGTTTTAACCATTTGTTTTATTTAAAATGAAAGAGTATTTAACACTAGCATTCTCTATTCTTTGTCTATTTTTTTCTATTTATTTTCGTTTTATTTATTAGAAATATAAATTCTTTAGGCATTACATTTAATTGCTCCAACATAACATGAACCTTTCAATAAATATATAACAACAAATTCTAATACAAAATCAAAAAGTAAAACAGTACTCTAATAATCAAAATTTTCCTGATTAGAATTGTTGTTTCTTAACATATTTTCTAAAAATACACTATAGATGCAGAATGAAATATAGACAGTAATGATTAGAACTCCTGCTAATTCTTCTTTATCTAATGTAAACTTCAAAATTGTCAGTGCAAAAACAAATTTCTGATTTGATTATTTAGGTGAAAATATTAGTAAAACAAGTAAAATCAAGAAATATTTATTTTAAATCTCATTTGCAACTATTAATTTAACTACCATTATTTTAACACGTTAAGGTTAGTTTTTTTATTTACAACAACAAAGAACAAAGAAAAGACAGTTTTATAGTATTTTCATAGTGAGCGTATTATATAATTGGGTATTACAGGGTCAATCCGAGCACTTTTACCTCTTTAGACCTGTAACTCTATTGTTCCTTATGTATTAATCATATTAAATGTACATTTGCCTTTTATTGTTGCCATATCAAGTGACTTTAAAAATCAATAATCCACAGAATATATATAAAAATATAATTTCTTTATTGGAAAATAAAAGTGCATCAGAAAATAACTCGCTGGTATCATTGCCAGGTGATTACAATGAACACAGAGTAATACAGTACACATATGAAACTACATTTAAGAGTTAAACAACAGTTACATAAATTAGTACAATCTGTACACGGTCTTCTTAAAGTATTTACAGAAGGTGTATTCATCATTGTTCAATTCCTTTCCATTCATTTCCTATTAAATAAACAGTAAACAACATAGGCAGTATCTCATTATCTGAGCCTCATTTGCTGAAGTGTTTTCTTCCCAAAATACTTTGGGACTCATTAGTGATTTTCATACTTGTCAGATTGGGTTCAGTTAGATACAAAATTATTAAGGTCAGTTGTTAAATATTGTACCTTGTTTGTTGTAAAGTAAAAATAATCGTAAATAATGATAACCCAATTGACAATTTAAACGAAAAAATACATATCAAATGTATGATTACATTATTGTCATTTCAGTCTATTCCTGTATTGAGGAAAATGTTCTTGAAATTAACTCATTATATGACTGATTTAATTAAGTAGGCTACTTCATGTCCACAATGTATTAAAGGAATAGTTTACCCAAAAATAACCAAAGGAATACATTTAAAAAAAAAAATCATCAATATATGTAATTGCTTAACCTCAGACTATTCCAAAACCATGCCAAAAGGAGAATTTTTAAAGAATCTTCATTAAGCTTTTTTTGTACAATGACAGTGTATAGTGAACAAATTGTTATCGATTTAAATTTTAATTTGTTCCTTATAACAAATTATAGCATGAAATCAGAATCTGGAATACAGTGAAACACTGGTATGGACTATAGTTCGGTTTTGGTTCTGTGGTGCTTTTTGTGCTCCTTTTTATAAGCTTTACAGATGTGGTATGAATTTTCATTGTATGCAAAAGACCTGTGTCAAGATTCTCCAAAAACTCTCTTTTTATGTTCCAAAAGAAAAAGCGTTTATAAGTTTGAAACAACATGCAGTCGAGTAAATGATAATAGAAATGTAATTTCTGAGTAAACTATTCTATTAACACAAAGTTCTCAGTGCTTTAGGTCTGCTATAGCAGAACCAGTCAAACAGCCAGATGACTTCAGAGCTTCACAATATACAAAACAAGAGAAGAAAAGTTTGCGGGGCCATTATCAATGGCCACTTCATGTCAAACATTCTCTTTTTTTTTCTGTTCACGAGTCGTGAGAATTTCAAGGTCCAGTAAAACACGGAGCTGCCTCATGTGCACATGTGCTTGATCATCAGTGTGTGTGTGTGTGTGTGTGTGCGTGTGTTACACTGGACAGCTCCTCACATGTCATTATCATAGTCCCCAATCATTCTCCGTGAGTTTGAGGCGAGGAATATGTCGTTCTCACGGGGGCAATGGTGATGACAGGAGCAGGTCTTAATGAACATCATCTTCTTCCTGAAGGAGTCTCCCTCGGGACAGCGGAACTCCACCTCGGCCGTGACGGTGGTGTGAGGCGTGCAGCAGCGGCCATCTGTACACACCCCGCAGAACTTCGGCTTATACAGCCTGACGCTCTGGCATCCGGACAGTTCGAAACGCATCCCGCGCTGGCTCTTTGGGGTCCGCACACACTTCTTCCCTCTCTATAAAGGGAAAGAGGTGAGCTATTAATATTTGACGTTTTTTTGATGGGTTTAATGAAAAAAAAGGCCAAAAACAAACTAAACACCACTTTCAACTAACAATGGAAAACATGTTATATGTTTTGGCTGTTCCTTTACATGAAAATGCCTTTTTGGTGGTCTAAAAATGCAAACTTTTGAAAACTGGTTTTAAAGTGCAAGTTTTTAAAAAACGATACCATTATCGTCTCAGTGTAAACTACAAAAATGTGTATTTGTGAAAATGGTGACTATCACCAACTACTCCAGGGACAGTGGCCCTACAGAAACAGGATTGGACAACCCTGATCTAGTGGCTCTTTCTTTTCAAGATCTGAAATCACTTGCATATATGCTGTTGTCTGTGCAGGCTGCATGCAGATGGTGTGTTAGGATATCAGATTTATATCACGCAAACTCTCTGTGAGTCGGTACAAAACACGGACATGGGAGGTAAACCTTCGGCTTTACTTTCAAAAGTCTGTGCCATTAAATAGCTATAAACATGGTGACAGTTTAGTGTAGTTTAGAGTCGGGGAACTACAACTCAGACTGCAGTTTGAAATGAAATTGGACTTGGACAGATTAGGGTAGACTCGGACTTGGACTTGAAATTTTATAAACAAATCCATGTCATGTGTAACATAAAAGATAATAAAAATAATAATAATAAGTAACTAAATAAAATTAAGATAAAAAAGACAATAAACGTCTCCCACTCAAATTCAATGGGTTAAAAACTACGACTTGACTGAATTCAATTAAAACAAGGTTGTTTTTTCGCATGCCATCTTCAGGGCGCTGTACTTTTTTTGCCTTAAGTCCAGGATATACTTAATTTTCCATGTTCCATAACCCACGCATTGTGTGTACGCACACTACATAGAGGACCTTTTGTTTTTAAGTGCTCAAATTACAGTATCAGTGCTCAAGATGAAATTTACGCACAGTGGTTCTCAACCACATTCCTGGAGGACCACCAACACTGCACATTTTGCATGTCTCCTTTGTCTGACACACCCATTACAAGTCTGTGAGTTTCTACTAATGAGAAGGTGACCTGAATCAGGTGTGTTTGATTAAGGAGACATGCAAAATGTGCAGTGTTGGTGGTCCTCCAGGAATGTGGTCAGTGGTTCCCAATCCTGGTGACCTTTTGTTTTTAAGTGCTCAAATTACAGTATCAGTGCTCAAGATGAAATTTACGTCACACAGTCTGTTAGCGAGCCAGAGCAGAACAAGGCCAGTATATGTTTGGTTTAACTTAGTGCTCTCTTACCTTGATGTCCTTTTCCAGCTCTGCATTGCAGGGGCGGATCATGCACATGCGGCTCTGCCGTTCCAGCTGGCATTGCTCATTGTCGTTGGTTACACGAGAGGACATCCCCATGCCACAGGTTGCGGAGCATTCACTCCAATCAGTGGTCTGTACGATGCAGTTGTCCCTTGCACTCTCATGCTGGACATGCGGACCAAACAGTTCTCTATATGCTGAAAAAAGAGGAAGTGCATGTTAAATTCATGCACCAATGACAACTTGGAAAGCATATTATAATATTGTAATGCAGTGTGGCTAATAAAATGACTTTGGTATGGCAAAAGACAATATTGGTCTAGGACCATATTTCAGCATATTGAATTTATAGGTGGTCCCCTTTTCTCTTAGGCCCAATGAGAGTGCTTTTGGAAGATTGGGAGATTTCAAAAAGGCCAGCTGTGAAAGAAAACATGAAAGAAAAGTTGACTTGCCGATTGGCCTACCAGCCATTGCTGACTGGAAGGTGTCGTCCTGTGGGATCTGGTCGCACACCCATTCCTCACAGCACTTGCCAGGGATCTGGACACGTCTTGGGTAGGGACAGTCTGGAGAGGGCAGCCGTATGTTGCTGGCACATGTTGGTACACAGCCGATCTCCCCATTCATGCAGACACATTGATGTTTGCAGCTGGGCTGAAACGTCTCACCACTGCGGTAAATCACACCACCAAGGTCACACGTCTGACCCTCTTGAGCTGCAACACGTGCAACAGCCATAAGACAACTTAAGACAACACTAAGAGACTCCCACTTGTGGACAAAAGGTGTAGTGAAATACACGCATAAACATTCGAATTCTCTCCTTTTCACATAACATTTACTTTCCAAAATGCAACATTATACTCACCCATGCAGATGCCTGTCTCAGTGTCACTCAGCACACCATAGTCACAATACAGGTCCTTATGATGGTCACATGGCTCCAGGAAAGAGCAGGGCTCTCCTGCCTGTCGGGCGCACACCTTACAGCAGCTGCAGCCGTCCAGCACTAGACTGGTGCCTACAGGACATAAAGGGCTCTCAGCTGGGCAGTCACAGGGCTGAGAGCAGTCCTGACACAGCACCTGCATAAAATATGACAAAATGTTAGGGTTGCAACAGAAGCTTTCTCTCATTAATCTGTGGTAATAATAATTTTATCAACTCCCAAGATTATTCTGAAATGTCTCTGTCTGCCTGGGACAAATCAATTGCTATGATCAGACAGTCCATATGCAATATTCTTGATGGCCACAAGGGGGAGATAATATGCATTACAGTTGTAACTTGGATCGTGATGTTTTGAAAATACTCTAGCATAACTTCAGCACATAAAACATGTTTGAAATAATGAAAGGTGTAGAAATATATGAAAGGTTTAAAAAAGAGTGCCTGCTACACTGAAACAATTTTCACTCAGAAATTGCTAGTAAATTTCACAAACAAGTAGTAACAGCGAATTTATTTAGTAGAAGTAGAAAAACTAAAGTAGTATTTTCTTGTAAAATTACTCAAGTAATCTTTGTTTTATTTCTAACTTAGAAAAATCATTTTTACAGTGTACACAGAAAATATAAAAGTAAAAGAATAATGATAAATTAGACATATTTATTAAATGCAACTTATATTATACATAAATATTAGGTTTATATATTACATTATGTAAATACATTCATTCAGATGGTAGACTGGAGTCTTAGCACTGTTCTCACCATCACAAAATTACATGCAAGCACAAACCAGTATAGTGACATATAATCTTCACATTAAACATTTTTATGGGAAACTTAGAATGCACTTAATTAAACCTAATTAGACCAATTACCTAAAACTACACTTGTGACTTATTTAATTACTATTTATGTTATGTCATTTCAAATGATCGTAAAATAGATTATTTAATTACTATTTATGTTATGTCATTTCAAATGATCGTAAAATAATACATCATTAATCTACATAATCAAATCAACTAATTTATGTAAATTCTGCACAGTGCTAGTAGCAATAGAGCTTCATTTACTTTGAATATATCATTGTTGTGTTCCCTCACCGTATTTATAAGCAAGCAGAGAATGATGCATGATCTGATGATTACTGTTCCAGCCATTTCCTCCAAGAGTTCCCTACAGAAGCACACACTCCACGGGTTTGTTTTGGTTCTCTGGTGTCTGTGATCGCTGTCAGACTGCAGGATTGTAGTGGAGTGGAGAGCAGAGAGCCCCTCTTTAAATACTGTCAGAATGGGGTGTAGCCCACCAGAGTCAAGCTATGCCACACGCCCCAGAGGGGTGAAAATATTTCAATTCCAGATGGTTTCCCATAATGTTTGAAAACTCAAGAGATGCTTTCGACCAGCTTTTCAATTAATCACTACAGATTCCAGAGTGTGCACATGGGGGGAAAATGTCTGGACTGCTGTTTATCTGAATATTAATGTGGGCCAGTCAATCGGGACGGTTCAGGATGCTTTGGCAGATCATAGATTAGAATGTTCATCAAATACTGTTGAAATGCAACAATGTTTAGATGTCATACAGGTTCTGTGTAAAACTATGCATGCATGCTTCCATGTTTTGAAACTGATATACACAGACTGTTTTGATACAAAATTATTTTCCACCACATGATGTCATGCTAGACAGGCCTGCACGGCAGAGGATATGACACAGCCCGCAATTAAATTTTTGTTGAGACTAAATTACAAAGAGGACAGTGTGAAGTTGAGTTTATTGGAAATCCAAAACAAGCTCATGAAATCCGTCTGTCAGGTACAGAGAAAGAAACGTGGTAGAATGAAATTGTTTATTTTTCCCTCCTTGCAGCTATTTCCTGAAGCATGTCAATCTCCTGAGATTCTGTATGAGAGAAAAGAGAAAATGTATTCAACAACAGTAAGCAATTCAGACTAGACTTTTACATTTCTGAAGAAAACATGAGTGGCAGTGCCGGTGCAAAACTGGCTGCCACATTACTGCCAGTGGTTGTCAAGTCATTGCTATTTAGTTGTTAAAATGTCCTAAGTTGTTTCCGGTGTTTCTGGGTGGTTATTTACTGGACCACTCCCAAGTTCAGTGATATTCTTATGTTATTGAGGTCCCTCCACATCATTCCAATACACAATTTCTCTCAGATATACTGAATGAATAAATAAATAATAAATAAATAAAGAATTATATGAAATTGCCACAACTGATACTTGAATCCAGAGTGTGTTGCTGGAAGACCAGAGCACTAACCACTACACTATGGAGCAGTGTGGACCCATTTTTGCAGAGAATAACAAGAGTCAGGATTTGAGGTAAAAAGTCTTTACTTTAAGTGCTTAAAGTAAGGACTTAAAAGTAAGTCCTTAAGTCCTAAAAAATCAAGCATCAAAGGAAGGGCTGAAGAAGGTACAGATTCCCAATGACTTGCAGGCAAAATGTCCAGTAGCATAAAGAATAGTTCCCAAACATACAGGTCAGAAATATCTGTGTAAAAGTCTTTCTAAGTGATCCAAACATGGGTCTTAAGAGAACATGCATTCACCATAGATCTGCCTAATCATAAGAACTTCAAGACTGAGTAAAAATACAAACAAATGCAGGTCTTATACACACACACTAACAAGTGGTATATCATTGAGCTAATAATGAACAGGAAATCAGGAGTATGTTGTGGAAGGTCTTGCACTCTCTGTTTCCCTCTTCTGGACAGACTGTCATGTGACAGGGCCCCCCTTTATGGCCGACTCCAGACGGCCCAGGACGGTCAGGATGCAGGCCATGGAATGTTTGAATCAGGTCTGGGTCCAAGATGTGTCGTGCTGGCACCCAAGTATGCTCCTAAGGCCCATATTCCTCCCAGTTGACCAAGTAGTGAAAACCCCGGCCATGCTGTCTTGAATCTAACAATCTCCTCACTGTATATGTGGGGCCACCTTCTATAATGTGAGGAGGGTGAGAGGCAGGAGCTGGAGAAGACAAGGCGAGGTTATTACAGTTTTCAATTGAGAAAGATAAAAAGTAGATCTTACTCGCATAGATCTAGGTAAGACAAGCTGGTATGTAACAGGGTTGAACTGTCTGGTGATTTTAAATGGGCCAACAAATCTTGGGGTAAATTTTTTGGATTCAACTCTTAAAGACAAGTCCTTAGCTGAGATCCAGACCATTTGTTCTAGTCTAAAGAGTGGGGTCACCCTCCTTCTCTTGTCAGCTTGCTTCTTGTAATGAGTTGAAGCACGTCTCAAGGCCAAGTGAGTCCTTTTCCATGACCTTCTGCACTGTTCAATGAACCTTTCAGCACCAGGAACCCCTTCCTCTTATTTCTGACTGAAGAACAGTGATGGCTCAAAACCAAATTGACACTTGAATGGGGATAAACCAGTGGATGAGCTGCGTAAGGTGTTGTATGCCAGCTCTGCCCAAACCAGGAACCGACTCCAGGAGGATGGCTGATGGGATGTGAAGCAGCGAAGGTATTTCTCCAGTTCCTGATTAAACATTTGTTCATTTGAATGAGGGTGGAAACCTGAAGAGAAACTGAAAGAAGGGCCAAACAGAAACCAAAATGCCTTCCAATAGCGAGACATGAACTGAGGACCCCGATCGGTAACAATATCCGCTGTAATTCCATGGATCCTTACAACATTTTGAAGAACAATCTCAGCAGTTTTTTTTAGCAGAAGGAAGTTTAGGTAAAGCAATGAAATGTGCAGCTTTAGAAAAGCAGTTCACCACCACCAAAACAACAGTGTTACCTTGACCAGCAGGACACTGATTAGAAGACTTCTGTTAAACACAAGAACAGCAGGACACTGATTAGAAGACTTCTGTTGAGCACAGACTGTGCAGGCCCGCACAAAAGATCCAACCTTTCTTGATATCTCTGGCCACCAAAAATAAAATCCAAAGTCCTCTCTACCCCTGAATGTCCAGCAAGAGGAGAGGGGTGGCCCCATTTAAGGACCTCAGATCTTGCTTCCTTGGAAACAAACATGCATCCTGTTGGAACCTCATCTAGAAAGCATGTGCCACGTTGTGTTTCATGCACAGTATCTTCAATGGACCGGCAAATAGGTGCCAGAATGTGGTCTCTGGGAATGATGAGTTCTGGGGAATGGTTCTTTTGGGAACAATCATACTGGTGTGGCATGGTGTCGGCCTTAACATTCTTTGATCCAGGTGTGTAAGAAATCACAAAATTACAACAGGTAAAAAAGAGGGCCCACTTAGCCTGTTGAGGGTTAAGGTGCTTTGCCTGCTGTAGACAGGACAGGTTCTTGTGGTCTGTCCCCACAGTGAAAGGATGCTTGGACCCCTCCAGCCAGTGGCACCACTCTTCTAGTGCAAGTTTTACAGCTAGAAGTTCTCAGTTTCCCACATCGTAATTTCTTTCAACTGAAGACAGGCTTCTGGAAAAGAATGAGCACAGATGAACTTTGTTATCAATGATTGATCTCTGAAAGAAAACTGCTCCTGCTCCCACTTCAGGTGCATCCACCTCAACAATAAAAGGTAATTCAGGTTCTGGGTGTACTAAGATTGGGGCAGAAGATAACAGTTTATTTAATCTGTCAAAAGACTTCAAAGCTTCAGGAGTCTGGCAAATATGAGTGGGTGAACCCTTAGTAAGAGCAGAAAAGGGTGCTGCAATTGTGCTGAAGTTGTGAATAAACCTCCTGTAGAAATCTCTGTACCTGCTTCAGTGTTTTGGACTGGGGCCAGTTGGTTCCAAATGCCAAAACTTTAAAGCATCCTGAATAAATTAATTCATGGTCTTACTTTCAGGGGCAGAGAGGGAATATAGATGAGTGTGGAGGGAGTGTGCCATGGAGAAGGTCAATAGCACATTTGTATGGTCTATGAGGGAGTAACTTGGAAGCATTTTGTTTGCTAAATACTTCTCTCAAATCACAGTATTTACAGGGTATTGGTGTCAAATCTAGTTGGTTATTCAAGGAACAAGCACTCACCTCTCCAACTGCTACCTGAATTTCTTTACTCCCAGCCATGAAGGAAGCAGGAGGGGTGCAGGAGTCCTTACACGCAGAACCCCAAAAAAGAAGGGTTCCCGAGGCCCAAGACAATTGAGGGTTGTGAAGCCGCAACCAGGGGTAACACAGGATCAGGGATTCTTTAGAAGACTCAATAAGATAGAAGGATATTGTTCCATGGTGGTTAGCTTCAATGGTTAAACGAAGAGGAACTGTTCTAAACTTGATCATTCCAGACACAACAGGTCTGCAATCAGGGACTTCAATTTTCCAGGATGAAGGACAAGTCTCACAGGGGATACATAATTTCTTTGCCAGATCAATGTCCAAAAAATTTCAGCTGCACCTGAATCCACAAATGCTTTCAATGTAATCATCTTCTCCTTAGTATCTCTCTAAGTGAGAGAAACTTAAGTCATGAAACACTTGCAGGTACCAGGCTTAGCATCATAATGCTTAGGGGATAGAATCTTGGGTTCCTGGGACATTGGTATCGCTAATACCAATCAGCATATGGCTATCGCCACAGGTTCTTGAGAAAAAAGTTATTGTAGTTGTTGCAAAGTCTCTCCGATCTGGTTCACAGCATCTGTAGCCATGTCTCATTTGATCCAAGCAAGACTCCTTATTTGCTAATGGCTCCATGAATCTGTTCAGCCTCTGCTGGTTCCATCATTTTATGGCTCAGTCTTGCTATCACAGCTGGGACTTGAACCCAGAATGTGTTGCTGGAAACCCAGTGGCAACAACATTGTAAAAATGACTAAAAATGCTGTACTATTTAAGCCAGGACAGAAGATGATGATGTAACTTTGTAAAGAAACACTACGAGCCTGCACAAATACCTATAGACTGAACATGTAATGCACATTAGCATGACATCACCATTTTCAAAAATTTGCTTTTTTGTAGTTTACATAGAGATCATAACGGTATCATTTTCAGAAACTTGCATTTTGAAACCTGTTTTCAGGCCCCAAAAATGCTGTTGTTACACAATTAACAGAAGTGGAAGTTCCCCCGTATTACAGTTTTTATCTATAAACAGTGTCATGTCCCCTTGGACAGCAGTCTACACGATTAATTAATTCCCTAATCCATCCAACAAGAACTTGGGCATCAGTAGTTCGAATTTTCTCCATCATCAAATCTGTCCATCTTGTGTATGCAGTGCCAATGTCTACACAATTTTTCTTCTCTCTTCTGGCTTCAAACCATTTTGCTTAATCAGCCATACAGGTACTGATTCTCTCGTTGTGTCCACTGGTAAAGTACGATAATAAAGATGTGTCATTGTATAATTTTTGCTCTTCACATTATCAAACAACACAATGGTACTACAGTGACGAAGTGAAACACTGCGGATCGCATCATATCAAACTGGGCGAAATACACTGAGGAAGCGACCTAAACTTAGTAAAAAAAAAAAAAATTCTTAATGTGTACAACTTTTTAAATTAGCACAAAAACTACTTAGAATATAATTCAAATGTCATGCTTATTAAAACAAATTAAACAAATTTACCACAAAACAACCTCAGAACATGTCTTGCTACTTTACAATATGTTAAAGCTTTGCAGACTTCTATACTAGTTTTGTCAATGCAGCCTACTAAAATGTGCGGATATCCACTGCAAACAGAGGCCTTATCATGCTGTGGCGTGCTACAAGCTCTCTTGTTTTCATGGGAATTTTATTTCTCAAAGTTGAAAACTAGAATGCAACAGCAAGCAGTGCACCGTGGTCTCTTTCCTCTCCTCCAGAGTGGTGGGTTGGGGATTGTGCTATAACAATGGGATACTCCGGTATGGCCATGAAATATGTACTTAAGTTCAAAACAGAAACATAACTATTGAGTGCTGTAAATATCCTCAAGCTGTGAGACTGTGGAGTTACCATGACTGTGGGACATGCTCCTAACTGTACTCACTCTCTCAAATCTGTTATGTCCGAATCTGGTGTGTTCAGTCTTCTGCCGGTTTCAGACTATATCAGGATGGGAGTCGCATTAAATATCAACAAGATGTTGAGTGAGGATCTGTTGCTCTGAACACAATGATTATGAAACTCCTCCATAGGCTGATGAGCGATATTTTATATTAGATCAACAAACTGTCGAAGCTGTTCTATATAATTAGGATAAGCCTGTGCCATCTCAAATTTTACAATCATATTTTTCATGGTGACACTAGGTGTGTTATACTACCCGAATAATCAGTTTGTAATCGGACTAGTAACCCAGTCTCAATAAAAAAGTCACATCCCAGGTTACAAATTTAGGCTACAAAAATGTTGTGGGAACATTGTTTTTAAATGTTTCAAAAATGGTGAAATGTCCAGTTGTTGTTTTATTTTTTATTTTTTGTTTTTTTAATGTCCAGATATGATGTTATTTGAATTAGTTTTAATATTCTACATGACATGCTTATAACATTATTTAAAGGTTTACAAAAAAAGGTTTCTTAGAACGTTCAAGTACAAATAACATCATCAGGATGTTCCGAGAATCTTAATCTCAGAACATTTTCTCTCAACATTATGAGAATGTATATCAAATATTAATAAATATATGAAAATGTTCCATAAAGATTATTTAAGAGCGTTTTGTGTTAACATTTATATAACATTGGGAAAAATGTTATTGAAAGTTGTGAGAACATTTCCTGTACATTCTCATGTGACCACATCAATCTGCTTTTGAAATGGGTCATGCCATTGATATTACTACAGCACTCAGCAGTTTAAGTAAATAGAAAACTCGGCTGACAGAAGGAAACAGTTATTGCATGGACGGAGCAAGAATAATTTAAGTGTTTAAAATGCATGCACACAGTTCAGTTGAATGGTAAAGCTTGCCCTCTTTAGCAGTGCAGTTCAATTACAGTAAATGTACGAATCCACAAATTTCATAAAAATAAAAATAAAAGCATTTTATTTAACATTTTAAACCATACCTAGGCTTGGGACTCAAAAATTGATTCCAATTCTGGAATTAGATATTTAAGAATCGGATACTTGTTAAAAAAATGAAAATTTTGATTACTTTAAGCACATTTTAATATGACTTCAAACCATTCAAGCACAAGAAGACTCATGCGCTGTTTTCTGTACTGCACAGTGCACACACATCCAAGATGTGCGCACAGAAAGCTGCCTCTCATACTGCGTGATACTGAACTGAGTCCTCTTCCATGTCTTTTTATGATTTCGGAAAGAAAGCACATCTGTAACTGTTTATTAAATACGTGCAGCCTAATATTCCTTTTTGCTGTCTCTATAATAACATTAGTCAAACAAAAGACAGAAAATTCACTTGCAGTTCTTGACTAAATAACTTTTGTAACTATATTGTAATGTATATTTATTACAGTTTCTGTACCCGAAAATCTTAAAACACTGCTTATTTTATTTGCTAATTAATTTGTTCTTATTTGTGTGATTGCTAATTTGTTCTTTTTGAATTACTGATTGTTTACTTGTCTTTAATAGTGCTTGAAATTTATATTTCTTATTGTTATGATATTTTTAAACCAGGCAAAGGTTATTTGAGTAAGTGATCTTTATGATGCCCAAGTTACTTCATAGTATTCAGCTACAATGACATGTTTTGCAATAAGACTTAGAATAAATGTTTTTTTTTTTTATATTTTTGTAGGAATCGAAAAATCTGAATCAATAAGTGGAATCTACACATACCCCACATTATTTTTTACTGGCAAACTAAATTGTAAATTACATGATAATTTATGAGATTAATATCATGTTTTGCTCCAAAATCACTATATAACATTTATGTTTGAGATAACTTGTTTCTTTGGTTCTGCGTTGCTTCTCATCACAGACTGAGACAGAAAATATATTATTTTATAAAATTCTTTACTGTGATACAGGCAATGTTGGTTTGCATTGCATTATTTACATCGTTCTTATGAAAATACCCGAAATGGTTTAAAGCAGAGGACTTCAACCCTGTTCCTGGGGACCCACTGTCCTGTAGATATAAACACATATATATCATTGCAATTGTGCGTTTAATTGTCTTAATATTACATCAGTCAAAACGTTTCTATTTGCACATCATAAATAATAAATAATACCTTATTCCATATAACATATAACCTATATAATTTAAAAATAAATCAAAAACTTAAAACTTTTATGAGTCTCATTTGTGAAACACCCATTAAAATAGAAAAATAAATCAATAGTACTTTTGTAACCCAGTAATTTGAGTAGTTTTTACTACTTATTTACCCTTACTTGAGTCATATTATTTTTCAGTACTTTTACTTGTACTCAAGTAAATTATTCCTTAAGTAGCAATACTTTTACTTACAGTAAGTACAATTTTTCAGTACTCTTTTCATCACTGCATTTTGGGTATGGAAAGTGGCATTTTTACTTTTTGATAAATATATCCAGCACAGCATAAAAATTCATGTGTTTGTTGCCTCCTACTTAGGACCCTAAACAGATAAATTTATAAAGTCTGTTTTTTAAAAAGCAAAGAAAAGAAGTAAGAGGATGGCTAGCATGCATCTTCAATCAGCAGGGAAACTTTGCATGTTTGTGCAGTGTTTGCATGTCACAAGATCAAATCCGATTGGAAGATTGTGACATTTAAATGCGCACGTCAACCCCATCGCTTTTTTTAGCGTTCATGTAAACACTATGTTCGGATTCATCAATCGTAATGATTTCATTCTGACAGAAACAACAGGTGTCCACGTAAATGTAGCTAGTTATCTTAGCAGGCTAGGTTTTATTAGATTAATGTGTTTATCTGGAAGATTTTTGGAGTTCTGACATTAATTCTTAGGACATTACAAATGAAGAGATTCTCTTCTGATGAAAACTGCCCAACATCAGTGTCTAATCTTACCCTAGTTGCGTGTATATATTTTTCTCTCACTCTCTTTTTTTTCAGCTGAGGCCTGAAAAACAAAACACCTATAGTGTAGTGGTCAAACATGTTGTACGCAGGTTAAATACCTTTTGCCATCTGCTTGTCTCAGTGGTTATGGAACACAGAGTGGCGTGTTTTCACAATATGAGCAAGTTTACTTCCAGGCTTTGGTATACCTTATCCCAAATTAATGACACAAATTTATGGGGACATAAAATGACTGCTCTTGCTTTCTGCAGCACTGTATCTGTGACACAAATGCAGTCATATATTGTTCTTAGAAGTTTTAAGTAGCCTGTTATGAATTTCTTGTGACTAAAGGAACATATTTTCAGGATTAGTTATGCATCTCAAAAAAATTGATTGTCACTGTCTACTAACTAATGTGCATGATCTAATCAAAATCAGATCAGTGCCTTTCAGTTCAATGTTGTGACTTATTCATGCTTTAGGTGAATATTACCCACAAAACTATGCTTAAAGGAGTACAATTTTAAAGTTGTGTAGCCTCCGTGGCCGTGACAGGACAGGCAAGGGATTCAAGGATGGCCTCTGTGGCTGTGACAGGACAAACAGGAAGTTCAAGGCTGACCTCCCTGATCGTAATAGGACAAGCAGGGAGTTTAGAAGGATCTAAATCAGATGTTGACTGCTCGGGAGGACCTGGAGCTGATGCTCCCTCAGGAAGATCTAGAGCAGATGCCAGTGACTTGGGACGATCTGGAGCAGATGCAGCCACCTCGGGATGATTTGGAGCATCTAGTGTATGTGAGTTTTCAAACTAAAACCTCTGTCTATTTACAAGTTTGAGGCATTTAAATTTAAAAGAGATGTGTTCACATCTCATATGGGAAAAGTACTATTTTCTGAGCTTGGCCGAACCTTTAGATTCCTGAGATTAAGGTGAAGTAATGGAATATATTTGGTATATACATTTAGTCTGTTACACCAAGGCAGTCTGTTATTGTAGCGACATTTATCCACCTTTAAACATGACGTTGAATAAAAAGTACTGGCTTCTTGAAACTACCAGAGCCATAAATATAGTATGCCTAATAACCATAGAAAACCAGTAAATGACAACACAAGAACACACACAGTCCCAATGCCCTCCACTACTGACTACTGTAACATCAAAGGCAGCAGACCGGGAAAAATATGAATATTAATCCATTTCATGTTTCATTGAGCCTTTCAGGAGGAAAAAATCATTGGTAAAACATTGACTCTAATGAATGGTTTCAGTGATTAAGCTGCTCTAGCTGTGAACTCCAAGCCTCTCTGACCGGATTAACTATGAAGTGAATCTTCCGGTAATCACACTACACAGCTTGAAAAGAAATATTCCTCTGTATTTGCTGTCAGGAGGATGTAACATCCTTCACCAAAGGCATGTTAACTTCGCCAGCCCAAATCACATGCATCTATCCTGTGGTCTATCGGAAGCATCTTGGCCCCCTTTGGTGTGGAGAGAGAAGGATATGAGGATGGGTCCTGACCTCTCTGTGTGGCTCTCCATTACATGAGGTGTTTGCTCTTATTCAAGTTGAAGTCTTGGTTCCTTCCTGTAGCCTCAGCAGATAACCTTCACAGCACTGCTATCATTTTACAGAGACAGAGAGGATCTTTAATTCCATGTCCGAATGGGATAGTTTATAGTTACAAAAAATTATGCATGCATTTTTGAGACCCTAAACATGCTTTATTGGAAAACATAAACTTTTAACATGTCATTTTACAGTACATCTGGAATTTAAAATACATTGAGAATGGGAAATTTACTTTAAAAAAAAATATATTACGGAAAGTGTTTCCGCAAACTGTCAAATCATGCATCTGTAAAGATTTACTAACCAATCTGAATGACAGTAAATAGTTTGAGACTTTGCATTTGTCTTTATCTTTTTAACACTATAGCAGAAAGAATAGAATGGCAGAGCATTTGTGTAACAGCTTAAAGATAAAGAGTTTTTTTCACTGAGGTTCCTTCAAGGCTCACCTTTAGGTCCATTTGGGTTTTCTAAATGGTGGGGCAAAACATTTCACTCTGAGATTCAATCCATCCTAGTACAGTATCTTATTAATGGGGAGTGGAGTGCTTTTGAGAAATGCTGTCCTGCAAAGTTGGCCAGAAAAAAAAAACATATTCACACTCACCCCTAGCAGAGCATCTAGATGAAATTTCACACCAATGCAGGGTGAACATGCAAACTCCACACATCTTTTTGTTGTGAATCAACAGTGCTACCCAATGAAACCACATCTTGGCAAATTAAAAAGAAAGAAGCACAGTGCACTCTCAGATTTTTTTTGTCACTGGGGTGGTACCTTTTCAAAAGGCACACCTTTGTACCTAAAGAGTCCATATTGGTAACTTAAAGGTACATATTAGTACCTAAAGTGCATATATTAATACCTAAAATGTACAAAAGTGTGCCTTTTGAAAAGGTACCAACCCAGTGACAGACTTTGTACCTTTTTTTCTGAGAGTGTGTATTTTATTTCTTTTTTTTCCCTATCAGATCACTTTGTATCACAGTCTTAGATCAGAGCTATTAGTTTATTTTCTGGTAGTTATGTGCTAGTTATGTGGGAGACGAGGGTGAACATCATGTCTGTAAAGATCTCAGTGCACTTATCCTGTATTCAGTTCATAACCTCCCACTTCAAAGAGCCCCAGAATGGGCAAAGCTTTGGGTATATTTTCATGCTTATGTCTAAGGTACTTTCATTAGGCGGCTCCTGTTTTGGTTAATCTCCCCTTTTGACTGAATGCAGAGGTAAGCACCTGTTCTCATGAGTATGTCATACTTCACACCTGCCTTTGCTTACTCTCCATCTGATTTCTGTCTTGCTGTACGCAGGGGATTTCAGGAGTGCAAACAGTGAATAGTAAAGCTGGTTGACCAAGGAAGTTTTGTTTATTAAGCAAGATGAGAGGCCTGATGGGGACACCAAAAACAACCAAAAAAATTGTCCTGATAGAAAAGCAAGACAACATGACTATTTGATTCAGGATAACATAGATTTAGAGTTGTGATTGGACCCCTTATACATAAATGGGAGTAGAGTAAGTACACACACTATCCAATAAAAGAGTAGTGCACAGAGTTTTTGGACAGAGATAAAAGGAATGGTCCAAGCTGTTAGTTTAGTGCAGAGAGGCTGGTGTTCTTTTGAGAGACATGATAGTGGATTTCAGTAGTAATGATTAGGTAAAACAAGGCCCAGGTGTGTTCTGTTTTCACTATATTATGAGCCTGAGCATGGCAGTTCCTCTGTCATTATTTTTCACTGAGCATCTGTCAGCCCAGTTTTTGCATTGTGCACTTTGCATAGTTATTGCCATTGTTGCTGTTGTCTTCGACGTTGGTTTGGTGTGTCAAGGCCTTAAGCAAAAGGCACATTAAAGAACTACAGCAGATAGATTGGTTGCTGTGAACTTTAGCATGCTTATTTAAAACAAAGAAACACAGATTTGTGAAATTATAAATCAAGTTGTTTCCCAAAACCCAATGAAATAAATCCAACAATTTGCTCTTTTATTGGTCACATTCTTTTAAACAGGAGGCCTTCCAACTTTTTAAATGCTCTTTTATCCAACTCCAAAAGTTTTATGTAAGACATTGTCAATGAGAGCCTTGTACAAATCCAATATTCCCTCTAATAACGCTGGTTCAAATAGTTTCGGTAGGCTGCAATAAATTGCTTCAACATCTGTCTGAAATAGTCAGACACAATTCAGTCAAAGTTAATTTAATAACAGAGAGTAAGTTTAACATCTAAAACAAGTTCAATTTCCCAACATACATAAAGAGCCCATTCAATAAGTGACTGGACATGAGTGGGGAGGGCACAAAAAACAGCTGTCAATTTTTTCTCTTAAAGCAAAAATTAAAGTAAAACACTTTTAGGCTCCATTTAAAAAAGTTCTAGGTGAAGGGTTTCATAGTAGGCAAACGGTTCCAAAAGACAAAGTCCATAAATGTGCAGACATTAATGTAACAATTCATATAAAATGAAAATTCTTTGAAAATTTACTCATGTAACTCCTAACTCATCTGACTTTCTTTCTTCTGTTGTACTCAAAAGAAGAAATTTTGAGCAGTGTACTGGGCATTCTTTTCCATTTAGTCACAATAGATGTGACTGAATCTTCAAAAAAGCTGCTACAGCAACCTACAGGTGTCTTGGTTGCATCATTCTCCATAATTGCGGGCCATATAAAAACAGATCATTTTCTGTGAGTCATTATTCACTGAAAGAATGATAGATTCATGAATTGGACATGGCTATACTCATGAATGTGTCAACATTTTTAGTGAATTGTAATGCTGCCACATTAGGGTCAACTCAGTATATGTATACTCAGTTATTTTACCTGGGAAAAAAAGAAAAGAGGTACATTTATTTTGAATTTATGTGTAACTCAGTTTGGGTTTTAGGCCCTAAATTCAATTCATTGATGATTCTAAACTGATAAATCTGTTGATAGTCAAGAGGTTGAAAAAAGTTATTGAGTCAAAAAGTTGATAGGTCTTGTATTATAATTTCATTATTTTACTTTGAGTGATTTGGATTTGATTTAGAAAGCTTTTAGGACTTTTTTTTTAACCTGGTTTGTAACCTGCTTTCAGATTATTTTAATCCTCTACAGTGAGTTCTCTCTTCTATTTATTTTTTATTTATTTAATTTTTTTATATTTGTTAAATGACTAAGAAGGGTATGACCTAATCTTCATGGACTATCATTTTCACCATTATTAGACTACATGTTTACAGATTACCCCTCACTTCTTAAATGTCTTAAATGATGCTGTTTTCTTTATTTTGACTGGTGATTTCTGAGAGAAGCATTTATTCATCATTGATTTTCAAAACACAGCCAGAGTTTTCTAATCTTTATGGTAACTGTTGGTTTACTGATGTTAGCAAGCCAGAGAAATAGCCAGGATATTCTTCAAATATTCACCTTTGTGCTCCACAGAAATAGTCATATGGCTTTGAAAACAGAACTTCTGTTTTGGGGTGAATTATTTCTTCAACAGCCCATGTTGTTGGACTCTATATTTTATGTAATAAAGGTTTCTTGTAACTCAGTGTGATGACAAAAGCACCTTGTCTCTAATGAGGTGAATCGTACTCGGCTAAAAATAGTTTTTTCTCTTTTTCCTCAGAATGTTGTTGAAGCTTCTGGTACATTCCTCACACTTGACCCATCTGCATTATCATCCATTTTCGTTTTTGTCTTTCAAGTACATAATCAAGTACATGTGTTTTTGTATGTTAATAAACATGTTAAAATAAGCGCACAACAAAATATTAAAACGATTTAAAATGTGCTTTTAAGTTTAATTTGACATTATTACAAAGTGCACTTTTAAAAAAGTGTACTTAAGTGTGTTAAGAAATATAGTCATGAAGTCTCTAAGTACACTTAAGTGGTATTAATTTATTAATATTATATTATTTACAGTATTTTGAAAGATATAAGTGCACATTCAATAAAATGAAGGACACTTGTATTTCACAAGGGTGACTCAATGTCAGAACTTGTGAAAGATGGGGTGCTATTTGCAATTTACATGAAATCAGTGCACCGAAACTCATGAAAGTCCTCATTTTCACAAAGGTTGAGATTTTACCGGTGACCCTTAACAAGAAAAGGATAGAATGTTTAAATGTTCAATGTTCCACAAATTCCAGAACATCCTGTGCTTCCAGATTCCACCAATTTCAATATAAGGTTTCCAGTCTGCAGCCCAGATGTGCCTTTCTGAAGCATGTATCTCACACAGTCACTTGACCTTTTAATGCAGTTACATGATTGATAAACCCAATTTAGGTGAGACACACACACTGAATGCATGTGAATCCACAGAGGATGCACGTACAGACACATGTGAACCATTCCGGCCAGAAGGTGGTCCAACCATCTACTAACTGATGACCCCTGAGCTGAGGTCAATGAACCATATTCAACCCTTGAATGATTGTAGAGGTCCTGAACCCTAAAGAAGACCCCTGTTCCTATAAATAGCAGCAAGAGCAGCACCTGACATGCATTCTGGAATGAGGTTAAAATCAACATGAAACACTGATAATCAATGAGAAAAAGTTTTGCACTGAATTGTAAAATTCAAGAATCTCCAGAGAACCTAATGCTAACCCTACTTGATCAAATTCATCATTTGCTACAGTATTACTGGTGTAACCTTAATCACATTAACATTAAAAGGAAAGGAAAGTTTAATTACCTACAGCTTAAAACAATGGCTGAATAGTTATTTGGCTTAATTATATTATACTGGTTACATTTATATTCCTAATGATTACCATGCACATTAAAACCACAAAATTTGACTTTAACTTCAGAGGGTAAAACTCCCTCTAGCACCTATAAAAGCCATTTTCAAAGGACTACACTACTAAACCCAACCTAAACTGGACTTATCTGCTCTTTCAGGGTGGTCAGGGTGGTCATTAGTTTTAGAAGAGTCTGGGTACTTTGGAGCCGATCAGGCTGTGATACCAGCCAAACCATCTGAACACAAGCTTAACCATTCTGTGGTTTCCTAGGCTTTCCTAGGCTGGCAGACCATGTTACAACAGACATTCATATAAGTAACGTATTCTACTAACCCTAACCCTAACCTAACAGTCTGCTAATACCAATTAGTTTACATGTAGTAGTAAATGAATGGAAGTTAGTAGACATAGATAGAGCATTACCCTTTTCTAACACTCACATTTGAATTCTGAACCACCACAATACCTGCCTGTACCAACGTAATAAAAACACACGGTCACATTTTAAACGATATTTCACTTTAAGACTGCTGCAAAATGTGCAGTAAGGTACGTAATATCGTTGTTGCTAAAATATTACCACAAGCATGTATTTCCAATGAGCTGTGGTTGTAATTGGTACATATTTACGCCATCAGAATGTTCAGAATATAATTAGCAACATTTGTTTTATAGGCATCCTGAAAACCATTACCATGTGTTAATTAGAAACATGGAGGTGAATTATGTCAAACTAAGCTGTTCATTCGGCATGTGTTCATCTCTCCCACACACTTCTGTGCTTTACATGGGAGGTAAGGGAGACATATGCTGTTCCAAAATTATATACTCCATGAAATATTGAGTTAAAAATTTGTGTTTCTGTCCCAGAATGGAACTCTACCAAAACTCTGGGGTGGTCTGATGTCTCATCCCAAAATTTGCGTATTTGCAGAGGCAAGAAACTATAACCTACAGCCCGGATGTGGTTTGACTGTTCATTTTCATTATACTGGACTCTGTTTGTGAGCTACTTTCTGAACAGAGTTCTACATTGACTGTGTTGACCCAAGAGATTGAGGAAGACATTTTCAGGGTGGGTTTGGACACTTCGAATTTAATACAGTAGAAGACTAATATGGCTTAGCATTGCTGACGTGGAGCTGCAATGAGTCGAACAGGACTTTTCATTCTATTCTGAGACAAATGCACAACAGTTATGTGAGTTATGCTGTGGAAACTTTTCACCTGAACAACTGATTGCATAACAGCACCGCTATGAGATCTCAGGAGGTTGGAGTTTACCGAAATCTGGCTGTGGAATGCATTTTCAAATGCAGACTGGTAAATGCACTCAGGTTAGACTGTATATGCATCTACATCACCAACAGTAAAGACAATGTCAATTATTTTAAAAGAAAGCTGCAGTATCTAAATGAATGCCATTGCTACTTCTGAAACATTGCAGAGTGTGTTCATAGAAGATCTTCACGTTCTCTACTCTTGTGGATGAGAGGTGCTGATTGAATGATGCACGTCCACGTCACTGTCTCATGACTCCTTCATCCGCATGCTTCCACAGTCACCCTCCTCTTCATTTACCCTGTGCCCGGTCAACCATCAAACCCAATCTGACAAGTTATGAGTGCATATTCAATATAACAATCAGTGTAAGCCACAGCATCTGCTGCTGTTAGCTGACCCTGTGCTCCATGTGAAATGACCTGGTAATGAGGCTAGAATAACACACACAGGCAGGGAGAACATTTACAGGAACATGAGCTCTGTTTCTCAGAAATGACTCTTTCCTTTGCTGAGTGTTGCCTTTTTTGGGTTCTTTCTGAAATTTGTTATTATTGATATTATTCATTATTCAGTTGTTTAATAAAGGCATGCCTCTGATGTTTATAAAAAATAAATAAAAAATAAATCTGGTTAGTGTGCTTGTCTGAGTATCTGCAGAATATACTGTATATAATCAAGTTTATTGTAACTAGATTAGTACATTTCTGAAAGAAAAAGAAGAATAGTGAGCAAAAGTTTTTCAAAGGCAAAGCAAAGCAAGGTTTTACATTTTATAGTAACATTACAAGGAAAACTTTTTTCTTTTTTGGAATAATGTGCACTGATCAACATACATTAAGAAAGTAAATATGGCCACTTAATTTCATGTTGATCATTATTGTAATGTCTATAATTTTCTTGTAATTTCTTGTAATGTCTTGTAATTTTCTCAGCAGCAGTCGGAATGTTGAAGAAAAACAACAAAATCAGCTCTGACGATTTGCATTGTTCATTCACTATAGAACACTGTACTAAATTTAGCCATTGTGACTGGCTAACGCTCAATGGAAATGTGATCCAGAAAAATGCACAGCTGGAAGGCCAATTTAAGTGTGCGCAGAACTGCATGAATGGATCATAGCAAGAACAGTTGCATCGGGAAAATCATGGTAAGGCAAATGAAAGCAGTATTTATTCAATGCACAGGTGAAGGAAGAAAATAAATATTATGTAGGAATTTCAATTTGTGGACATCAAAATCATTCTGACTTTACTTCAAATTTACTTCAGTGTGACACAGAAAGACATGAAAACGACCAGTAACATCCAAGTAATGTTTGCTTTGACTCATAAATACTGAGTCACAATTTGCTCAACATGCCATTTTCATCCTGTTTTGTTTCTGCAATCTAACATATTTTTGAGTAAAACAGGATATTTTAAGAAAGAAAACTAGAGTGGGAATGTTTTTTTATTCTTCAGAAACTATATAGATGTTCATTAGATTTCAAAAGTTTTTCAAAGTTTTTCAAAGGCAAAGCAAAGCAAGGTTTTACATTTTAAAGTAACATTACAAACTTTTTTTTATTTTTGAATAATGTGCACTGATAAACATGCAAATATGGCCATTTTATTTCATGTTGATCATAATTGTAATGTCTATAAAGTCTTATAGACTTTGTTCACAAACTAAAAAGCTTTGGGTTGCATTCGGTTATCCCCAGAATTTAGCTTTTTCAGATCATACGTAACTCATACTGCTTTTCCTATAAACTTATGGTTTCTTGGCATGCTAGGCTTAGGGAAGATCTTTAGGGTGGGATACAAATTTATTATGATGTCCTGAAGTTCCTATAGGTAACATAATGAATCCTGTCGGTTTCAGTCATTGCATGTGGCAACCAGAAAAACATGAGGTCTTGAATTTGTATCCTTGGCTGCCATTTAAAAAAAGGGTCCCTCTGTTTGTACAGTTTTAAAAGACCTCCCTCTCACTGCTGGATATGAGACAGATATGAGAACATTCGGACATCTGTGTCAACTCGCAACTCTTGTTATCATCTTAATCAGTCTGGCATCAGCAGTGAATGGTGGCTCAAAGATGTGGTAGCTGTTCTCATGGCCACAGCAAAGCTAAGCATCCTGCATGGATACACAATCACTGCCTCTGGGTTTGCATGGACTTTGTACATTTTGACAAAGACAAACTGAGCAAAGGAGAAAAAAGCAACAAGACCTGAAGAATGTTCTTCTAGGTCAGACCACAGGAATGCAAAGCACTGCAGCAGACATGGTTTTCCACATGCTTGTCTGTGTGTGTGAGTGTGTGCGTGTGCATGTGTGTGTGTGTGTGGGGGGGGGGGCTGCTGTGGTGAATACACTGTATGTACAGCACCAGGGGTGACGGAAAGGTTGTGCTGGACAAATCAGTCTTCAAATGTTTAACAACTATGAGGCATTTATTTTTTTCACATTGTAAAGAAATTAGCAAGTTAAAAATGGAAATACTATAAGTGCATTCTACATACATTAGCACTGTTCTACAACTGAAACGTACATTGAAGTATAGTGCACTATGAGTGGCTGGAAGAGGGACCTGTTCAACTGACAAAAATAAGCATGGAAAGCTCAACACTTCATGCACACTATGGTTGCGGCTTTTCCTACATAGCTGAAAGGGTGGAGCTAAATGTGCTAAAATTAGCAACAACACATCACATTGGTTTGAAAGGTCATTTCCCTTAGCTAAAATGTGAATATTTCCATGCGGTATAACAACATTAGTGTTCTTTTAAATATGATACTGTACTTTGAAACATTTATACACTGAAAGGCCAAATGAAATTTATGAGGCCGCTATTGCCATTCAAGTTCCAAACATAAGGAAAAATTGTCTTGCCATTAGGCTGGTAACTTTATTAGAAATTTTAAGCCGAACTGTAAGATAGTCTTACCTTTCTGATGCAGGTGCATGAATCAAATAAATACATATATAGCGTCAAGAAAACTCACATGTCTATTCCAAATCACATGTCTTCCAAAGATTTTTAACACAATCACCCCCAAAACTCAAGTGTCACCAATATTATATTATTATATACATGTGGGAACAAAATCACAATGTGTCTTCTTTGTGTTTTATGCATAATTTGTTTTATTAAGAAATGGAGACTAGCTCATATATGATGCTGTGAGTAATATAACTTGAAACTTGACCTGTTGACCAAACATATAGTGTCTTGATCCCTCCTGTATCTTTAGCATAGATAATACCTTTACAATACATCATATTACACAACCCTATACCTAGAGCAAATGTTCTACATCAATCACTATGCTTTATTACAGACATATTCTCAACTGACATATTCACCACCCCATTTGGTAACCCTATGTGAGGAAAGTTATAAACCAACCAGAAGAGACAAACCAGCCTTTGCTCTATTAGTAAAGAGCCAGAGTTGTTGGTTGGATTCGGCACTGGTAGACCCACAGGGCAGTTGGTCAGAATAGAGGCTTGTTTTGACTGCTCCATGCTGGCAGAGACTATTCCATCCCCAGAGGTTTGACTTGGAAAGATTCTTGCACGGAAATACCTCTGGCACGGCCCATACTGACTCTGGGGTGGGTCTCCATTGAGCTGAACGGATGAAATGTTGCACCAGGGCTGAAGGCTGGAAGTGGGAGGGAGGCCGGGGTATATCGGCTGGGCAGCGAGTGTTCACAGAGCCGACAGCCCTCAAGGAAGAAAGCAGGGGAATTTTTTCCTTTCAAACTAAATCTCACAGGTGCTCAGCAGTGGCTGGGGTGGCATATCACATTGCCCTGGCTCTCTCCAGCGCCCAGTAACCCGTCTCACTGTTTCCCCCTAAAGTGCGTTCACACATTCCAGACAGGAGAGGCCCTTGAAGGCCTTCCAGCTTCAACATTCGGCCTGTCTGGAAGGAATTAATGGGTGGGGGAGGTGGATGAGATGGTTGGACCAGTTTTCCCAGAGTCAGGGAGACACAGCCCATCAGAATTAGGTTCTTCTGTCATTACCACCTCTCCCTATTCCCTCCTTCATCACCAATCCCTTGTTCTTAAGGAGCACATCTCTCTCTCTAACTGAGAAGGACATATTTCCACACCAGATCTAATAACATAGTAGTCATTTAGACGCCATCGTCCAAGCTCACTTCCAGTATTACAGTCCTAGTTCTCGATGTCTTAACAATGTCTGATTTGTGAGGTCCATTCTATGAATTGGTTGTAAGGTTGGAAGAACCTCAGGCACTTTGATCTTCTGAGGTACGGACAATACAAACAAGGTCAAGGTCAAGGTCAGAATGTGTTTCCACATCTCACTTTTCCCATCCTTCCCTTCACTCAGCTCACTCAGAATGGTCAACAGCATAATATAATGTTCTACATAAATGCAAATCATATTTATTATAATTTGAAATGTCTTAGTGCGACTGGTACAATGGGCTCAATAGCCACTTTTCCACTGTCAGACCAGAGCGAGCCAGGGCTAACAACTAGCCATGGTGGGCCAATAGCCTTACGCCTCAACCGCGAGGCCAAAATCAAGCTATATTTCCACTGTAGGAGCAGCGCTACTCTAAAACCCGCCCTTAGCATGCCTCCCTGAAGTAAACATCACACAACCCCACCATTTCACCAGCGAGGGGGAAAATGAATGAAAACTATATCTATATAGAGTAATTAAATATAAAGTCTTCAGCATCAATATTTTATATACCAATGGTTACGATAAAAATAGTAATTTATTAATTCGTCAGCATGCTAAATCTTATATTTATCATTATTTCACATAAAAAGAGAACACACATACTTGTTCAGTCACATCTGCTCCATCCATTAGTGATGACAGGAATGAACAAATCAACTCCATTAGGGCTTTCAAGTCCAAATGCGTACACATATACCACAAAAGAAAATTTTATCTAGAAAGAATGAATATTAATTATTTATCTAAATATATATAAGATATATATTATATATTATATATATATATATATATATATATATATATATATATCCCATCTCACTATACCAGGCATGTCCAGTCCTGCTCCTTGGAGGGCCACTGTCCTTTAGAGTTTAGCGCCAACCTCAACTAAACACACCTGAACCAGCTAATCAAGGTCTTACTAGCATACTAGTAACTTCCAGGCAGGTGTGCTGAGGCAAGTTGGAGCTAAACTCTGCAGGACAGTAGTCCTCCAGGACTGAGTCTGGATACCCCAGCACTATATGGTTATCCTTTCAGCCAAAGCAACAGAGGAAGCTCACAGACAGAAAACCAGAAGGTTTACCAGAGTTAAACAGAGTATATGAAATTGATGACATTGATGGTATCAACAAAGAAACGGGGAAGAGACAGAACAAATATGAAGCCAAATAAATAGGGCCTTTCGAACAGCTTTAGTTCCAGGACTAAATGTACAGTACTAAAGTACTGGGATGATTTTGCGCGAACTATTTCCCAGTATCATTTAAAGGGTTGCATTCACACCGACAGTGTGTACTAGGACATGACGTAAGCCGGTTGACAGCGATGCCATTTTTGCGCAATGTTCAACAACAAAAACAAAGAAGAACAACGTTAACAACGGGAGGATGGAGGATGCTGTGATCGGAGCTGTGTTTTTGTGTCTTGCAGGTTTCACAATAATAGACGTGGAATGTCGACATATACGTAAAGCGATTGAAAGAACGGAAAGGAGGACTAAGAATCTCCAACGACAACTGGCAGTGCTACATTTGCTACAAGTGCCTGCGTCTGTCCATCTATCGCTGTTCTCCATACTTGCGAAATAAATTGACACAATGTTTACAGTATGTTGTTTACACAGCATTTTAAATTATGGCGGGTGAGGGTGTTTTTGTATGCGTTTTGCCAATCAATGTCTACTTACGTCACGGGTAGTACCAGTTGTGCTGGTTAGACCCTGCTCCGGAGTAGGAGCTAATTTGGTTCTCTATGAAGACAGTCTGGTACTAAAACTGCATCCAGTTCCTGCGGTGCGAAAATGCCAAAAAGTAGGTAGTTCCACAATTAAAAGTTTCATGTGGTGCGAAAGGCCCTTTAATGTCTACAAAATAATCAGTTCACAATTTTGTTATAATTACACTTACTGTATCATGCACACAAACATGCACACACTGATGGTGACAGGAACTTTGTTGCACATTTAAGGGAAGGAAATTCAGATCTATCAGCATTCAACATACTAACAGAATAAAAAGTTATTAGATGAAAATCAAAAATTATGAAGTTATTGTTTAAGGCAGGACACTTCATGTACAGTTCAATTTTGAGATTTTGCTTCCATGTCTTCTTTTGCTCTAATGGAAAGGAAATTTCCAAAATACACATCAAGGTGTTTGTTTTAAGCCTACTACCCTCGTCTGTTTGCTTCTGTAGATTTCTTTTAAATTAACTAAAATTAGCTATATGCATATTTAAACATAACATTTCAGGCGAAAAGACTCTTAATAACTGGGTAAGTTCTGTGATGATATGCTTTAGTTATTTTGTTTATCCTATTCATCTGCAATGCCTTGTGTCAAATGTATGCAAATTAGCGCATTTTAATTACTTAATGCTTAATTTGCATAGCAATGTGGTGATTCTGATGACATTATTAATTTTACTGTATTCAGCTGTTGTTTCTCCATTAAGTTAGCCTTTATGCCCATTATATATTGCCTTAGCTAAACTTTAACTAACTTATTACATTATAGCTCATGAGTCATGGGTGTTAACAAATTGACTATATCTGCCTTTTGTCTTTTGGATAATTAGCTGTAAATTCAAGGCACAGGTAGCTTAGTATTTTGTTCATCACCACTCACCTCCACATAAAGACATACACAACTGGAAAGGGGAGAGGGCTTCACTTCTGCGGCTCTCTGCCTGTCTGATGTGCAGATAATGTGCGCTACACTGCTGTGCTGAGCTGAGATGAGGAGGGGAGAAAGGCATCAGAACTCGACATGAGTCTCAACATTTCACGACCAGACCTGATATTTAGATTTTTTATTTATTTGACAGGGAAAGCTGTGTGCAAACAGAAACACACACACACACATAATACATATATTCATTTATAAAAAAAAAAAGAAAAGAAAATACTCCCCAGAAAAAAGAAAAAGGGCGGGTGCTCAAGCCCGCTTTATGTCTGTGTGCACATGTCTGGTGTCCATACACTCCCTACTATGTCATGAGTGTATCCAGATCTGTGGGGACTAAATAATATATGCTTTAATGAGTAAGTAGAGTATGGCCATCTAGAATATTAGTCAATCACTTCTGTCTAATGAGCAAGTTTGTAAATATAAGATCTGTATATAAGATCTGTGTATGAGACTTGAAGTGTTATAAGAATCCGAATGAACAAGTACAATAAGATTAAAGAGTTAAATAGAATAATCAGATGTCTAGGTAGATTATTCTATGAATGATCAATAATAATTGGCATTCTAACCTAAATTCCAGGTCATAATAAAATGGAGTCATATTAGAATTTAATTGAAATTAAATTACTTTGTGCACCAAAAAGATCACACACGCAGGAAACATTCAGCCACTATTGGATACCTTCGTTGGGCCAGTTGGGTGGACCTTACATGGTTAATAAAATGAGTCTCAATAAACTGTTCCTGAATTATTCTTGTGTTCAGTTTACTGACTCAATGATCTAGACTCACTGGATGAGAAGGTTCTGAGTTAAGAATGATTTAGGTTTTGGTCTGTGTACTTTACCTCAAGGACCCAAAGGCATCTTGAGTTTTCATTAGCTTGGCCCTTAGAGGGCCTAATCCATTGAAAGTGTTGTTGAAAGTTACCTTGCATTGTAGAAAGCCTAATCTTGACACTCGCTGATTTCAAATGGTCTATTCTTTATGGCCTGCTGGCTGTACTATTACGTATACCTCTACATTTATAGGGTGTTAGTGTGTGACTTTGGTTGTAGCCTAATTATCAAGTGAATGCTGGATAACTCTGCTGGAAGTAAATGCTCTTAACATTCTCTGATAAGTTTCTTCCAAGACGTCCTTTGCATCAAGGGCCAAAATATCAGACACCCATTCCATCTGGCCCTCGATCAATCAAAATGACTGCCAGATCACATTAAATGCTTTTCAGAAACATCTTGAAGATTATTGGGCTTGTGCCCCACTCTCTGACAGCTTTCCAAAGGAACTGAGTTGCTGTGGTATTTTCTGGGTGAGGTCTACAGAGGAGTTGACATAAGCAGTGAGGAGCTGGGGCGGTGCTGTACAACTGCCAGAATATTGACACAGACCTTAAACTGAAAGTTAACACTGATGTTATTTGAAAAACGTGAGGTCTGGGTGTCGGCGCCTGGAAACAAAAGAAACGAGGTCATGAAGGCACACCATGTTCAATTCCGAAACCGAGATACCTTGACCAAACTCTAAGGCAACATAGAGGTGGTTGGCTGGTCTTAGCAGATTTAAACAGCCCAGTCAAGCAGGTAGTCAGCTTGTCTCCCAGCATGACAAGTACATCATCCCAAACAAGTCTGACCAGTGGGAAACAGCTTGGTGGTCAACTACAGTAAGTCTAACAAACCACCAGCACGAGTGCCTTGCATTAAGTCTCACACAGTGTGCAAGATGCAAATAAAGTCATCAACAGGAATTATGCCTGGAATTATCTGAACTGGATGGTTGTTCCACTAGGTTGCGACAATCACAGTTAAGCAGTTGCATTTAACAATATCTTAAAGAAGGTGACAAAAATGAAAAGTGACGGACCACAATTTGCACTCAAGAGAGATGACACAATTCTGTTTATCAGGTGAAGTATCACAAAGCAGTCACGGTGACTACAGTGCTGGAGCATGAGCAAGACGTAAAGGCAGATAAAAAACGGTTGTTTACTACATTTGTAAGCAGCAGACAGCAAGACAGCACTCTAAGTTTTGGAAATGAGCAAGTGTGATACAAAGTAAGAGCTTAAAATTAGAAATTATCAAGAGATAGATCTTCTATCAGTAGCTACTATATCAGTACCCTCTTGTATCCGTCGACCCAAATCAAACACACCTTTACCTGTTAATCATGGTGTTCTGGATTTCTTGAAAACATCAAGCAGGAGTGTTGAAATGGTGTTCCTGTGGCTCAGTGGTAGAGCATTGCGTTAGCAGCGCAAAAGGTTGTGGATTCAATTCCCAGGGAACACACATACTGGTAAAAACTGTATAGTCTGAATGCACTTCAAGTTGCTTTGGATAAAAGTGTATGCTATAATGCATTAAAAGTTACTGTAACTGAAGTCTGCAGGAAGGTAGCTCTCCAGGGGCACCAGGGGTAGTGGTTGGCTACCCCTGTTCTACAGCCATACCTAAAATTCTCAATAATTTGATTTCCAAATGACTACGAGGTACTGGCTACCAGTGTTCATGCATTAGCTCTGAACTGTATATGCTCTGTTGTGCAACATTATTCACAGAAATATGAACAAAGGGAGCTTTTAAGAATGAAAAGCTCACATTTCATGTCATCATTTTAAAGTTTCCCTGTGCCCTTTGACCCCTTTATCTATTTTTGAAAGGTAAAGGGTTTCCTTTCAGGGGTTCTTGTCTCCTTTTAGAGGATTTTTTGCAAAGGGAAGGTGGCCTCTGGCTCCAAGACGCATCAAGGACATTTAGCTAAAGAACTTCATTGCTGGAGGGAAACCTTGGAGAGACAAAAAGAATCAAGGGAATTTAAGATGAGAAGAGGGAATGTTAAACACATCCACATGTGATCAGATCAGAACTGTGCAACATACCAAGATGTAAATAAAGACCTTTTGATGATTTTTATTTGAGCAATAATTATGATTAATTATCTTTCCATTAAACATAAAATCATTCTTGGAACATAAAGTTCAGAACATTGAATGTGATCATGGTAACGGATGATTTGTGCTGCCAGTCTGAATGTAATGCCATTTTGTGAATAACATGACTATGTAAAGTGTTGAACAGAACAACAGCATTTTCCATAAAGCACTTATATCCCCCTCAAAAGACTATACTGCATGAAGATTCATGATCACTGATATATGTAATGTTTTCAGGAGAACACAAGGCTTAAAGGTCAAATAAGCGTTGCAAAAAGGATTTAAATTCTCTTAGTTTACTTCCTTCACAATTCTTCATGTGTTTGTATGAAAACTCATATCATACCGTGGTCTATTGCATTCATATCCATCCATAATAGATTAAAGGCTAATGCAGAGTAGAGGCTGGGAATAGCTCCTGAACTGATGACTTATGGCAAACATTAGCTATTATATTTGTATAATGGTTCAATGTCAATCTAGGTGTAAAAATGTGAACGCACATACAGTAAAAGTGAAGGGAATGTGTTGCTAGATAAGAACACAGGTATTTTCACACAATGTCCACTCAAGCTTGATTTGACATGGTTGACAAACTATCAGGTTTTGTAAACTTAAATTTCAAAATTATTAAAACGCCATATTTCTAGTAAACTAAAAATAACATTGGAAGTTGAACTAAAAGATAATATATTATGTTGATTAAACATGCACTCAAGTTGGAACAACTAATTAACCTTTAAGTTGAGTAAAACTAAAATGTCAAACCAGACTCGTTATCTGTATTTTCACCATTATAAATCTTTAATAAATCATGAATCGGTGACTGGCAATGCTGTGATTCAGCTCACGCGCTCTGCACCTCCACCTATTGGTTTTGATCAGAGTAATCATTACAAGAGACTCAAGAATGAAGGAGCAGAGAGGCGAAATAACTGATCTGTTCGGGACTTCAAGTGCAGGTCAGTTTCATCTGTAATAGGCTACTATATTTTGATAAAATATGACTCATGATAATGCAATAACATGTTCAATATTAGGATTTTTTTTTTATAATAAATTGTGATGGTGTAGTTATTGTTGAACTAATTTTGACATTTAGGCAATTTAGAAAATATAGTTATTTTGCACGGGCCCAGCCTAATTATTTTAGCCTTTTTTATGTGATGGCCGCACAAAGAAAATAGTGTTGTCCATGTTTTCAGAATTTGTTGTGGGTGTATGGGACGGCCTGGATGAGTGAAACTTTGTCTCAGTCCGGCCCTGTTCTACACGGCAGTTGTTCAGCCTGGATACATTCATTAGCTAACAAAATTTGAAATGTAAGCTATTTTGTATTAAGGTATTTATATGACGTGAGGTCCCGTAACCAGCATGACACTAAAACAGGTAGTAGTAATGGCTACTGTTTACTTAACAACACATAACACACAATACTACTCTACAACAACATTAAAAAAAAAAAGTGTAGTGATCAATTTAAAAATCACAGGGATAAAGAGCCATATGGCATTCTTCCTAAAGGGCAGCATGCCCTGATGCATTCCAGTGCCCACAGGGATAAAAAACTAAAGAGATAGATGATCCATGTGTATGCATATAAGCATGATAGCTCGTTTTTCCCATCTACCCCCGCCACAACAAGATTAAAAATATTCCATGACAGCTCAAAGATCAGCTTCCGTGGGGGAATCCACGTTGAAGTGCCATGGAATGGGAGACAGAAAGGAACTAGAGGGATAGATCGAATGGGGTCATAGCAAAAAATACCCAGTGTAAAAAAGGCATCACCCCGGAAGATCAGCCTTCAGTACAGCTGATTTCCCCTCACTAAAGACCGGAAACAGTGATGATGATTTCTAACCTCACTTATTCTCTTGTACTTCTCTATATGACGCACAGGGATAAAGAGCCATATGGCATTCCACATAAAATTCATCATAAACTGAAGCATTCCATTATCCAGAGCCATATGGCATTCTTCCTAAAGGGCAGCATGCCCTGATGCATTCCAGTAGCTCACTATTATTATGTTTTTTCGGAAAAACACTTTATCAATGTAGTTTAATTGCCAGCATATGCTGTGTTGTGCCTTTCATGGTACTACTTTTTAGACATATTTCTTTGAAGTATCTTGGAATATATACCATGGTACAAGAATATGGCAATGCTCTTGTACCATGATATGTATGAAAGTACCATAAGGTTACCATCTGATACCATCACAACACAGCACACTAGTAATTCCAACAGTTCCTGCAACAGTGGGCTAAACTCAACACAAAGCACTTAACATTGTGACAGCTGATGAGGCAATGGATTCAGAGACTTTAAGTGAATTAACTCACAATGTCAAGCTTCTTACCGCCCAGCAATTAATCAAGTTGCTCTTTGGCACTTGTCCACGAAACACACAGGAGTGGCTGATGTCTGTTTCACAACCAATTCTGTCCTGAAAATACTGTTGATGTAAGCTCTTTGGCCCAGTATCATTTTGTGGTTCTAGTACTTATTAAATAGTCAGCAATATTTGAACTACAACAGTCCTAAATAGGAGACCAGACACCTATTACCAGGATATAGCTTTCTTAAACTTTATTAAAGATAGTTTACATCTACAGAACCATTATAATGAATATCTTTATTCCTGCGTTTTATACAAATGCCCAGGTCATTCAAAGATGAAATAATTACAATATTTAAACTATTTAATACTAGCACCGTTGTCACATTAACACCCAACTTAAAACAGGTTTTTATAAAATGGATACTTCTGGCTTCTGAAATCTGTTCCGATGAGCCACATTCAAAGATGAATACCTTAACTTGTGAGGTTTGTTGAGACTTATAAAGACCCAACGGTTTAATCATGCCAAGACGGACACAGATATCCTTCGGCCAAAATGAAGATCAAATCCACAGCCTACACTTCATCAAAAAATATATATTGGGTGTAAAGAGGCTTATTGAAAAAACACTGGAGAAATGATTCCATGTGGTATTTTGAGGTAATGAGTAGCTTTCTGTGTTTGGGTGGTTGAGTTGTGAGTAACATATTGGTGTTATATTAAACCGTGTTATATGTCGTCATATTGGGGTATGTTGTATGGAGTAGATGGGAGGAGTTGAAGGACATGTCAGAAGTGTAGAGCTTGGTGGAGCTGAGTGACAAAACCAGAGTGGGCACCCAGGGGCCCATAGGATAAAGGTGTAACCAACATCTGGAACCCATTGCGCCCCCAATTATCCTCGGGTGAACCTCATGGAAAATGCGACATAACCATCTGGAATGTAAACACAACCCAGTGGCAACTCCCATTTATTTTCTCTCTTGCGTGAGCAGCAAACTCTATTTTGTTGTTTTTCTTCCTTTCTTCATTTCGCTGTTGGCTGTTCTTGTTTTATTGTAGATAGATGGCACAGGTCCCTTTCATTAGGATGTATCCCATTGCAGGTATCCATGTTTAGAATCATTCCATTGTTCGGCAGGCGGTACCTGATTCACTCTCTCCTGTTTTCCCAGGAAGTGCCAGTTACTGCAACAGTTGAAATAACGCAGTCTTTTCAGGATTCGTTGGTGTTTTAATTCAGGGTACATTGACTCTAAATGATTGAAACTCGCCACAACAGTGAACACGTGTTTGTGTGTCACACCACAGGTCTGCGGCCCAGCTGTCTCCGGTGAGGGTCTAGGCCTTAAAGACCTACCAATCTCACAGGCACTAGCAGATTTATCCCAGAAATCCAAATAAACCCCAAATACCAGCTTGTGCAAATCCCAACGATTCCAAATGCTGAAACAATTATGGTGTATTGACAGGGTGTGAGAAACCTTCGTCAACCACTGCAGTTTGACGAGACTTTGTTGTGTAACTGATAAACAAACCAATTAACATTCCAAAGAAAGAGGGGGAAAAATGTGTGTTGGTTTATCAGTATTGTTTGATTAACAGTGTGGATTTTTAAATGAAAGAGAAATAAAACATAATGATGGAAAATCCACAACCCCATTATAGATATGTCAGTAAAAGAGTCATTTTGTAAATTCACTCACCAGATAAAACCATTACTATGTGGCACTCTGGAATATATCTTTTCATACTACTTTTATACTTAACGTTGTGTTAAGCAATGTTTTACTCTTATTTTGAATAAACAAAATCAAATTAAACCCTGCGGCTCGTGACAATACATTGATGTGCAAAGACACGAAACGGTCGGTCTGTGCAAGAAACTGAACAGTATTTATATTGCTTTTTACCTCTAATGCACTGCAATGCCTTAACTGTACTGAGCACGTCCTCGACTCAAGCCCCGTCCCAAATGGCACACTCCAGACTTGTGGACTAAAATGTACAATGTACACCTAGGTCATAAAAACTGTACACCTAGGTCATAAAAACCGTAATGATACCTACACTTAAATATTTTCTTCTCAGCCATGTCATCAATTGCTCGAGCGAAATCTCCTCCCATCCGTCGTCTGATTGGCATTTCGCAAGGATTCCTGGGTAGTTAAAGTGTGCTGAGCCTGCATCTATGAGGGCTTCGCTGAAGACCGCTTCAAGGGTACAAAGGGGGCACTGCTAAGCACACTTCAGAGCGTTAAAATGCTGAATGGCACGGCCTACGGACTCGTAGACTCGGCGAGCATGCGCAACTTAAGTCCACGAGACCGAAAGTCCACATGAAGTGCGCCATTTGGGACAGGGCCTCAGCCGACGCATGATGTGTCTTCTTCTTGCTTTACAGTGGATTGCAGAATTATAAGTGCATTACCACCACCAATCTCTCAAATGGACCAATGACACTCTATCTACAATCTCCATTGCAGTGCATCAAAGGTAAAAAAACGATATAAATACAACCTCTAAAAGCAACCCAGGAGTTTTTGAAGGTAAAAAAGTGGAATATTCTGCAATGGTCTCCTGATCTCAACCCTACTAAGCATGCATTTCATTTGCTAAAGACAAAACTAAAGGCAGAAAGACCCACAAACAAACAACAACTGACGTCAGCTGCAATAAAGGCCTGGCAAAGTATCACAAAGTAGGAAACCCAGTCTTTGGAAATGTCCATGAGTTCCAGATTTAAGGCAGTTATTGCCTGCAAAGGATTCTCAACAAAATATTAAAAATTCTATTTATGAAATTTATTTGTCCAATTACATTTGAACCCCTGAAAATGGGGGGACTGTGTATAAAAATGGTTGCAATTCCTAAGCATTTTCTGTTATATTTTAATCTTGATTGTTTCATTTTAATTCTAGTCTGGTAGCATACAGAGCCAAAATTATGAAAATTGTGTCAGTGTCCAAATATATGGACCTAATACTATATATATATATATATATATATATATTGCACTTGCATTGTTGCACTTCTTTTCAGCTCCTTTACGATCACTTTGTGTTTTTCCTTAATTGTAAGTCACTTCTTTATAAGCTGTGCAAATGAGGTGTATCTATTCATGTATATTTCATATATGTGCATGTAAGACTTTAGTTCCAGATTTTTCAGTGATGATGTAGTTGGGGAGTGTTCAGCTGGGATTCAATTCAAGATTTCTCAGAGCTGTGGTATAAGACCCATCCCACATGCTACATCTTCAAGGAGTCCTAATGGTCCTTCTCTGCTCACAACCAACCATCAACTGCAAAAAAGCTGTAAGGACAACAGAGAGTCTTTGAAAGAAGAAATATGGAGTCCCAATGCAGTCTTTAATCTCTCCTCTCACACAGCCCTCCATTGGGACCATGATTAGAACTGTCAGCACTGCAAAAATGCATGCAGTTAGCCAGTGTGTATGCCAGCAAAAAGTGAAGAAATAAATAAGACACCAGTGTTATAATGAAAAGGTCTGGACAACAAACCAAACATCTGACAGTCACTTGTGGTTTGATTATGTAACACTCCAGCAGGAAGTATGTGCAGCTGGAGTGTTAGTCTCTGCACTAGCTTCAATTAAAGAGAGACAGAACACCAAGTCTAAAACCAAGAACGCGCTGCTGGCCAAGATACAGATGGCAGAAAATGTGCAATGTCAGAATATTGCAACAGACTGTGAGGAACAGACAAAAAAGTGTGGAGTCATCAAGTTAAATGACATTTACGAAATGCTAAACTTAATTCAATTTAATACAGAAACACAGTGATGGTTTTCTAGTTTCAAACACTGATATTGGTCAAAAGATTGAGCTGCATTTTGGAAAGCTAACCATAGTAAATTATTGTGACTATTGCAATTAATGTGGCGATTTTCTCAAAGGTGGCATATATCCTCATTACTTAACACTGCAAAAGAAGCCTCCAAAATAATAAGAATAGTAAGTGATGTCATGCTGCAATGCTAAAGGCCTGTGAAAATGAGGTAACCTGATATTTCTCCTAATTAGAAGAATCATGCAAGAATTATGACTTGCAACACAGATGGACAGGAGGGGCTTCAACATACAGACCACAGCTGAAGAATGACCTCAAAGCTGCAGCTTAAAGTAAACCAGGGCTGTGTTCCACTCCAGTTTTAGACACGCACTCGCAAAGTTCCCCAAGTACTTCCCCTTGGGGGAATCCCCACTGTCATTTTGAAGTGCATTCCACTTCGAGAAGTGGACGAGGAAAGTTAATATGGACAGACCCTCGACGCCTCGATTTTGACTGAGGGAGCAAATCTGCTTTATATGCACACAGGCCACTCCATAGACCACAATGCAACACGATTATGGCGTCATCGCAGATTACGTTTCATTTATCCCCATCCCAAACAAGTCTTTAATATATAAATTATTAATATTTTTATTTTTTTTTACTTTTATAACAGCCCAGGCATACCTATATACATATAGAATACTGCACCAAACAATTCATAAGGGGAAAATGTAAACAATAAACTAGCTCCACAGCAGATTCTAAGTGATCAAGGGCTTAAGACATTCCAGTTCAGCCCATTGCAAGGGTTCCGCCAGTAGTGGGCACTCATGCAATGTAATCAATGACGTACATCCGAGTAAACAAGACAGAGGGAAGCTTGCGAGTGAAGGGCATAAGAAAACAGACTGGAACACAGCCCAGGAGTTCTCAGCTCTGGCCCTCGAGGTCCACTTTCCTGCAGAGTTTAGCTCCAACCTTGATCAAACTCACCTGCCACCTTTCTAGTAATCCTGAAGACCTTGATTAGCTTGTCCAGGTGTGTTTTATTTTGGTTGAGCTAAAATATAACCACTGTGTAGAAAATAGTAAACTTGACAACAGTTAAAAATATAACCACTGTGTAGAAAATAGGTCATACTGGATTTGAAAAATCACCAACACAACTGATCATAATCATTGACAAAATAAGATGCTGCATTAATTGAGACAAAGCTACAGCGGGGTAGCTAACCCTGCTCCTGAGGCTACTATCCTGCAGAGTCCAGCTTCGACCCTAAGCAAACACTCCTGATCCAGCCAACAAGGTGTTTAGGATTACTTGATAATGACAGCCAGGTATGTTGGAGCAGGGTTGGAACTGAAATCTGCAGGAAGGTAGCTCTCCAGGAACAGAGTTGGCTCCCCCTGTGCTACAGAATATACTGACAGGTTTGGCTTTGTTGCTGAAGCATGCCCACCACTCTGCATATTTTCTATGGCTACGTTCGAAAGCCTAAGCAGCAGACTTGCTGCCTTATCAGGCAATGACTATGCAGGCAGCATTTTTGCATAAAGGCACCTCATGAAACTGATTTCAGACAGGGTTCTGCAGCAGCATAATAGTTTAATGATCTACAACGAAATAGACCTTTAGAGGTAGAAACAGAAATAGAAGAAATAGAAGATTTGGTAGTAACTTATCGAATATTTAATAATTATAATACTGATTTCTTGCTAGAACTAACACCAAAAGTGCAAAAACTTAGAACTTTCAGATGACATCATTATTTTTTAGCTCAACCATCACGAAATGGAACACACAGGATTGTGGGATAGCAAAGGCATCAAAGGATACATCTATGCTGCCTTAAAAAATCGATCAGATGAAGGTATCTCATGAGACAGGAAGGGAAGCTAGCTTTGGATTCAGACATACCTTGATGCCTTCCTACCTTGGAACTTCCTCTGAAGGCATCATTTTAGAGCAGGCCTATTCAATTACAAAATCAGTTGGGCCAGATTTTCAAACCAAGAAGGTTAGCTGGGCCAGTTATTTCAGCGGCGAAGCAACTCGTAATGACACATTTTAAAACCAACACAAATTTATTGAATACATGTAAGGTTTATTCATTGTTTCTCTTTAACTTTGGTCAGTTTGCACATCAAAAAGGGAACAAGCATAAAAATACTATAAAAGAGCTAACTGAACAGAAAACTGAGGTAGCCCCTAATTTTCCACTTACAAAAGAAAAGAAAAAAAAACTGACCTAGGCAACTTGCTAGGCCTGCCTAGGCAACATATCTCACCTATCTGATCACAAAGTGCATAAAACAAAATAGTGCACAGTAGTTAACATTAAGTTCCTTTTTAAACAAAATAAACATCTTGCTCACATTTGACCCAGGAACATCTCAAAGTGCATAAAAAAGTGCAAAGTAATCACAACTAGGCTATAACTTACACATGAATTCAAGGTTGACTACAGCACATATTGCACATACTGAGGGAACATATTTTAAATCACCACATTGTGATTAGGCATGCCTTTGTTACACATCCAACATTATATTGATGTAGGCTACAGTTACCCAGCTAATTTAGTGGGAGAAGTGACATTTTTTTGTTTTGAACGAGAGCAGTGACTTTAGGCTCGTAAGTTGTCAATGCAATCCGAAGGCATTGGTGGAGAGTACGGTCAGTCAGGGAGCAACGAGAGTTGCTTTTTATGGAGTTCATGTGTGAAAAGCTTGACTCACATGTGTAAGTTGAACCAAACATACTGAGCATGACAATCGCTACTTTCTTAATGTTAGGGAACTGATGTACGTTGACATTAGTCCAAAACATTGTAGGCCCGTTAGTGCAAAGCTCCTGTGCCATGGTTACAGATGACCGCATGTCAACAAGTTCGAGTGTGAATTTCCCCTCGTCAATGGAAGGAACCACTTGTTTTGCTCTGGCAGATAAGTCCCCCTTCTATTGCAACAGTGAACGGGTCTCTGACAAAAACGGCCACCTCTGTGGGCAGAACAAGTCCATCCAATCAACCAGCAAAGTTCATTTTCAACCTCGCAATAAAATCTGTCATCACATTCGTGATTTGTGCGGGGGATGAGATGCATTTGCGGAGTGTCAGAAAATGCAGCATTCGGCCTGTGCTCAAATCAGTTGCGAAAAGGTCCAGTTTAACTAGGAATGCGCGCATCTGTTCCACAAGGTCGATGACAGTTTTGTCTCTGCCTTGTAGTGCCAAATTGAGATCATTCAGGTGTTTGAATATGTCGCTCAGAAAGCAGGCATCGGCCATGAAGTTGTAGTCCAGTATGCGACTCAAGTGCGTTTCTGCCTTTTTTTGCTTGCTGCTGCGGAGGAAAGTTATGATCTCCTTTCTGAGACCACAGAAACGCTCCAGTGCTTTGCCTTTGGACAGCCACCTCACGTCATTATGCAAAAGCAGGTCGTGGTGCTCAGCAGACATTTCTGACAGCAGCATGCGGAACAAGCGGTGTTGGAGGCTTGATGTGGAGCGAATAAAATTAATTGTAGCCATCACGTTGTCCATGGTCGTTTTGAGCGCCCCACTTAGTTTTGCGCACAACACCGCCTGATGCACAATGCAGTGTAAGGAGATCAACTGAGGTGCAAACAGCGGACCATCGTGCTGCCAAACCATTCACTTTCCCTGTCATGGATGGAGCCCCATCTGTCACAAGCATGCGCACACACGCATCATATCCAGACCATTGTCTTTAAAAAAAGCGGAAATTTTCCCAAAGACTATATCGCCCGTTGTGTGACCTTCTAACGGCAGTAAGCAGAGCAGCTCCTCTCTGAAGCATTTTCTGTCAAAAAAAAAACGGACATATATGCACAACTGAGCAGTATCAGTTTTGTCTGTGGACTCATCCACTGCTATAGACATAGTATCAGCTTTCATCAGGTCTCCTAACAGTGTTTCATACACATCTGCAGCAAGAATTTCAACCCTACGAATGTTGGAAGTATCTGACAGTGGAACGTTTTTTATAGCAGATGCCACGCTCGTTTTAATTTTATCGTCATTTATCACCTCATCCACGACGGCCAGCATACAGTCCTTCACGGTTTCAGAGTCTGTGAATGGCCTTTTCTTTTTTTGCCAATATCCAGGAAACACGAAGTGATGCTGCGGTAGCTCTAATTGGGCTGTGAATGACCGCACCATGGTAGTACTGCTCCGTTTGTAAGATGCAATCAAACTCTGCACTTTTGCTACCCTCTCTTGAGATCCCTCGGGAAAATTGGTGCGGAAAGTCTGATGTTTCTCACTGTGGTGCCTCCGCACATTGTAATCCTTAAATACTGCAACGCACTCATTACAAATTAAACACATCGGTTGGCGTTTGGATGTGGCGGGGTAAAATAAAACAAGTATTTGTTAGTCCAGGCAGGGTTTAAACTGACGGTTTTCATCGGCAATTTTTACGTTTCAGTGTTGAGAAAGACATATTGATTGTAATCTAGGCTACTACCGGCACGCTCTGCATTGTTTGCGTTGTTGCTAGGCTACGTGGTCTGTACTGTATGAATTTACGTAGGGATGTGCGTTTTTGGTGGGACCACGGGCTGGGCCATTTGGAGGTTGATTCCGGGCCGCATGTGGCCCGCGGGCCGCCAATTGAATAGCCCTGTTTTAGAGCTTTCGGATGCAGCCTATGTCTCCCTTATATAACACAATCAGTTTAGTTCATGGAGCTCTTTTCTATTGAACCACTGCATTAGGATGAACATAACAGTTAACACTCCAGGGTCCGGTCCTAAATGCTGCCCTCAGCCCACCTTGACCACAAGTCCACACTTTGGTCATGTGATACTGCATAGATCAAGGGTGTTTCTGGAGGGCCACAGTCCTGCAGAGTTCAGCTCCAACCTGCTCCAACACACCTACCTTTAGTTTTCAAATAATCCTAAAACCTTGATTACCTGCTTCAGGTGTGTAACATTAGAGTTGGAGCTAAACTCTGCAGGGATGTGGCCCTACAGGAGTTTGACATCCATGGCATAGACTGTTGGGTAGTAGCCCACTATGGAGTCTGCAGCAATGAGGTGGCACAGCAGCCAGACACAAGGCTCTTGTTAACACATTCAGAGTCACCCTACAGCAGAGTTCCTTGAATCTGACCCTAGAGGGCCTCTCCTCTTCAAAGTTTAGATCAAACCCTGGTTACACTCATCTACCTGTAATATTCTAGTAACTACACTCTCAGAAATAAAGGTACAAAAGCTGTCACTGGGGCGTTACCTTTTCAAAAGGTACACTTTTGTACCTATTGGGTTCTAATATGTTCACTTTAAGTACTAATATGTACCTTTTAAGGAACCTTCAAATTTGTACCTTTTGAAAAGGTTCCGCCCCAGTGACAGCTTTTTTACCTTTATTTCTGAGAGTGTCCTAGTCTCAGCTTCAGACGTCACGCCAATGGACCGTTGGCTAAATGTCTGATGCATATGGGACACAAAAGTGGAAACACTTCAGGAGTGTCAAAGTCGTCATCAGATTGGTAGAATTCTACAGGATTTCCGGGAAATGTGTGTCTCTTGGTTGTTTGACATGTCGGTCAAACAGCCTAATGGGCGGGCCTTGGCCAAAGAAAACTGCCATGGATTCCAGACCTTCAGCCGCCAGTCTGAAGGTCTGGCTACGCGAGACTACCACAGTCCTACAGTCTGGCTGATTTCATGAATGTGCATGAAGGCGGCAACGAGGCATATCAGATTCGACATTTCAGAGAGAAACCAAAGAGCCCAAGATGACCTTGGCTTTTTTATATATAATCATATAGATGGTAATCAGGCAAACTACACGAATGCTGAAGTACCTTTTTTGTTTTATGTCACTTTTTGGAAAGAAGTATACCACTTTTCTACTGGCACTGGTGCTTGAGCTGGAGCTGGTGCTCTGCCAGGGCCAGCACTCCCTCAGAACCGGCTCATGGCTTGGTCTGTTGTGACAGCTCTGTCCATCTATATCATTGGTTGTCTTGAACAAGACCAGCAAGGTTTTGAGGTTGGTTTGTTACCAGGATTTGGGCTGTGGTCCAAACCAAGTCCGGGCTAAAGAGAATGTCTTTAGACAGAGTAAATAGGATTTGGACAAGTTTGGAAACAGAATTGGACTGGCCTAGATCAAGGAAGGGTAAACAGCCTTTGTCTGTTTACTAACTTACAGTAGCTACACAAGTCCTGAATACTCTGCTCTGAATTTCCAGAAAAGACAAGCCTGATGTTCTTAGTGCACTCATTGAAGTAGATCAAACAAGTGAGCACACTGGGTTCACGGTGACAGCTCAGCTGGAGGTTTGGAGCCAGATTAAGCAATAGATGCACATAAGGAGAGCCGAATATCAAAGTCTTGGACTGTACCCATAACCATTAACCAGCCTGATGAATCCCACGCCATTTCCAGGATTCGTTTGAGGATGCAGCCCAGCTATGGGAAGCATGGAATGAGGGACATGAGCTATGAGCAGCACTGATGGGAAATCTCAGACAAGTTTGATTAAGGTCTTCCCTGCAGCAGACAGCACTATGTAACCAATCCAGGAATTCCCCCGGCTGTATCGTCATTTCACAGCCATGTGTTCTGCTTCATTTGAACTGTACCATGTTCATACCTGCTAACCTGACCAATACTGCAAACAGGGCCAATCATTTAGACAAGTGGAGATGCTCTTTGATCTGTAATCACATCCATCCAATTTGATCACATTGGACATATATAGACTAATAGTTTGCAGAGTAATGACTGTTTTGTGTGTGTGTGTGTGTGTGTGTGTGTGTGTGTGTGTGTGTGTGTGTGTGTGAATATCATTATTCACTGAAAACAAACTAAGAGAAGAATAACACAGAGAATTTATATAATAAAACTGTGAGTGTTTGCATAACCATCAGATCAGTCATTTGACTGCAAAGGGCAAGCTGCTCCTTGGCACTAACCACTGACTGCTTCACCAAAGCAATGCGAGCAACACATCCGTCATGATCTCTGGGATCATGCAGAGGCTTAGTCAGACTTACATTGAGTCAGATCATAAGAAGAATTAAAGGTTAGTTATTTCGTTAAGTGGCAGCAAGTCATTTGCGTTTAAGCATATGTATTTAATTCTAAGAGTTAAGCTGACATTACGATTTCAGGTCCAAAGGAAAGCTAAACTTTGTTAAAGTGATCACACTGGTAGCAGTTTGCTTTGTAACATACTACGTAACTTTATAACAAGTATGAAAGTACCAGTTCTAAATAAAATAGTGCACAGGACAAATAAAGACACACATGATAGCAAAACTTGGCCAGTACTGAGGGTAATATCCTCAGTAGAGGCAATCTATTAAATCCCAAAAAACTTGTTTTACACTGACATCTGCTGTTGAGTCTATACTATTACTGTTATGAGCATGCATACCTGAATGTATATAGCATCTACATTTGCCATGAAATCAGGGCATTGCTATGAGTTTGGCTGAATGGTTTTAAGGACTCTTTATGCAGCTGCTAAAATGTGTCAGTTGGTTGTTTCTGGGTAGCTTCTTATTATTGTCCACCAGATCACTTTTCTGGATTAAGTCTGATCCATGTCTTGAACAAGCCACATAATTTGTGGTTTCATTCATGTCCAAAGCAAAAACAGTTACACTAGTTGCCTGGCTATTTTTAATGGTAAACCTAGAGGGTAATAAAAGGGCTGAACTTTAATAAGCACACACAACTAAAGCCAATCAACAGATTGCAGATAACACTGGGCTGATATAGTGTACTTTCTGAAATATATAGCATATCCTGACTGCTCACATTAACAGCGCTCATTTTCACCTCTGCTAAATGTGGCTTCAACATTTCTAAGACAGACTCAGAAAGGCAGACATGATTAAGACATTTTTCTTTACTCGTGTACTCATAGAATTCATATAAATCAATTTTTAAAAAAGAAAAAAGACAATCATTTTTGCATGGTCTAAAAGTATGGGTGCAATTCTTTTTACATAATTTTAATGCTCTTAATGTAATATACAAACCTGTTTCAGCCATAATATCGATTACGAGTTCTTATACAACACATTTACAGCTATTTGACCACCATATAATAGACCTGTATAATAAAACTTTTAGTTAACACCAGTAACAGTATTGAATCTGAAGTTCAGAGATGTTTGAGCTTTAGGTATCATTGCTGCTTCATACCTGCAGTTCTACTAGTCTACTGGTTTATGGTTACAACATGGTGTCAAATACACAATTAATTTTGCAGCTCATCTTAGCAGTTTGTTGTTAACCTTTGGAGTGACTTGACAACTTTGAAAGAGTTGAAATGTACATTGTACAAGACATCTAAAGCCAAAATTATATTACAGTAAGATGTAAAAAATAATAATAATAATAATAATAATAACTTCAGTCATCAAAATGTCTCATCTCATTCCAATGAGCTTCTCAAAATGAAATAACCTGGATTTATTAAGAAATGTAAAGTAGTGTTAGTGCTAGGAATATATCAAGAATCAAAATGAAATTTTATACCACTTATACCATTATTTTTTCCCAACCCCATCCATGAGCTCATCCTCCTCCATTATGACTAAAGGTCTGGAGGGGAGAGGCGAGGGAATGTTACATTCGCTTATGCCACTTCATACTGTATCTAACCCTGCAAAACTACAGGTGCTGCTGAGAGCCTTTGACCTCCCTTCCTATGCGGATGGCACTGGGTTTGCGAGCAAGAAAATAAATTAAATGAAATGAGAGAAAAAGGGGAAGGGTAGAGGACGGGTCTTCACTTTGTCGATGCCCAGATGATAATAGCAATAATGCCGACCACTAAGGCAAGGACCACTGCCAGGATGCACATCTTCTTACGAGACTTTTGCTACAGTGAAAAAGAGAAAATATGGTCACTGTGATTAAATAGCATGTTCACTATATGCATGGCTTTGGATTCTAACATCTCACCACATTTTTGATACAAAATGCTATAGCTGTGTGTGTGTGTACTGCTGAAGCTCTTGCTGTACCTGATACTGAGCGGCTCTCTGGAGTTGCTCAGCTCCTCTCTCCACATGCACTTCGGCACTCTCCACATTAGCCTCTATGCTATCTGTAATCACACATATTTACTTGCATTTAGATTAGAGATTTCAAGTTGTTTTAGACAATATGTCAACCTTATATTGAACATACTCAGAGTTTACACTCTTTACATACATTTAATTAAGTGCACTTCTTGATTCAGATGCTTTGACACCAAAGCAAACTCAGATGTGTCATGTAGCCATTAAACCTGTAATGCCTAAAATATTAAATACTCAGAATGTAATGGAATAGTTTATTATTCCATTTTGACAAAATATATAATAAATAAATAAATAAATAAAAGTTTGCATGTGTTTAGGGATGAGAATATGGAGGAAAAATATACACATTTTAACATGTTTTTTCTAAAAAAAAAAAAAAATGATAACCAAGTAAACCTAAGTGTTCATCTTGAAATATTACTAACAATATAAATGTTATATTTACATTCACAGCACAAAGACATGTGAACCATGACCTGAAAGTTGAGGAACATTTTTTTTTTCCATGTTGACAATTTACAGGCCTTAGACATTTCCATATCAAGTATGACAGTGTCAGCTTAATACTACAACGTTGTAAAGTTAACCTGTTGAATGCACAATAGATTTTAAACACTGTGAATAAACTAAAAATTCTGCCACCATTTCACCAATACCACCACATTGTTACAAATCCGTATTTAATCGTATGGGGAAAAACATCCAGTATATTCTTAAAAAAATTGCCCTTTGTGCTCCATAGAAGAAAGTCATACATGCTGTGTGGATAATGCACAAATAAATGACAGAACTTTCATTTTCAGCAGATTTATCCTTATATAAATAGCAGCGGTGTGGATCAGAGATTTCCAACCCTGCTCCTGGACAGTTACCTTCCTGCAGACTTTGGTTTCAAACCTGCTCCAACACAGCTGCCTGTCATCATCCCCTGAACACCTTGATTAGCTGTGATAGTAGGGCTGATCCGATCAGGATTTTTGAGGCCGATCACAGCAAGCAGTATCTGCCGATCCCGATCACCGATACCAATCTTTTAAAGGCTTCTTTTTATAATTTATAACTATATATAGTGATACCCCAATCAGGATTTTTAGAAATTTATTCAGGGCCTGAATTTCATTTTTTTTTAAATGGGGGCCATTCCCCTCTTAGATGACTCTTGTGAGGGGAAGCAGCACAGACTGTGCTTTCACAGAGGAGTCCGCTACTGATCCGTGGCTGTTTACCACAAAGGCACAGACACAACATTTATCCATTATTTTGATTTCAAATCCAAACATTGTAACTGAAAATGCTTTTTCAGCATTGCAATTTTTTTTTACACAGTACAGTAATACAATCTATAACAGACATCTTTAAACAATAAATATAAGCAACACATTATTCAATGTGTTTACTTTTGCATTTACTTCTAGATTTATGTATTAATTTGCTCAAGCAAGTGGCAAAACATTTAAACTACCTTTCTTACGTTATCACAAACTTACCATTGACAGAAATAGTCGGCTCTACAGCCTTTCCTTTTTAAAAATACTTATTACAAGCAATCCTGCCGTTCATAAAGAACTTTGTTTGTCTTCCTCCATGAGTGCCATCATTTTGCCTTAGATTGTGTTAGATTGGGGTTTGGAGCTGAAATCTGCAGGACGGTAGCTCGCCAGCAGCAGGGCTTGACACCCCTGGCATAGATTAGAGACAGATTGTACTCACCTATCATATCACCCTGATCATGGATCATCACTGCAAGATCCTTGAAAATCTGATTCACATCCAAAATGTCCGACTGCAATCACAGCAGAGGTACAAAATTACACACAACAGCACAAATGTAACTCATAAATACACTATATCTTAACAGTAAATGTGTAATTCATAAATACAGAAATGCACTATATGCTAACAGTAGGTGTAAACAGGGTCAATTTGAGGTAAGAAAATATTTTTGTTTTTTTTGTTTTTTTTTTAATCAAAGCTTTGTCTTTCCTGTCAGTTATTTCAAATAAATGCTGTTCTTTTAAACTTTGTTCATCACATAATCCTTTTAAAATCCTTAAAATGTCACGGTTTCTACAAAAATATTGTTTTCAAACACGTTTTCAACATTATAATAATAATGAGAAGAACAAGAAGAACCATGATTAATAACTGAGCATTAATAATAAATGATAATAATTGAGCAGCAAGTCAGCATATCATACTGATTTCTGAAGGATCATGTGACACTGAAGACTGGAGTAATGATGCTGAAAATTCAGCTGCGCATTAATTTGCAGTAATGGATTAAATTTGGATTAAAACCTAAACTTCTGGATGCACTTGGTCGAAAATCAAAACCGAAAATGCTTTGTAATAATTATTTAACATCAAAATAAAAAAACACAAAACAATTTAAAATATTTTTAATGATACTGAACTTAAAAGACACAGCAAATTAAATAATCACACTTTTATTGAAAAGAACACAATCAAATCTGACAGAAAATATATCAATATTAAATATCAATATGTTATCTTTATTCAGTTCTATGCAATTTTCTTCAATGGAGCAACAGAATCAGATAGAACAGTTGTTTTGTTTGTTTGTTTGTTTAATTATCCAAACAATGTATAGTCCTACAAAGCTTTGAATGAAATGTATTATTAAATATTACTAAAATAGAAAGGAGTTTTTTATATAGCTTTTCACAATATTATTGCTTTTACAGTATTTTTCATAAGATAAACCCAGCCTTGGTGAGCACTGAATAAGAGACTTCTTTCAAAACATTTGAAAAAGTCTTAATTAATTATTCCAAACTTTTGACTGGTAGTTTAAGTTCTGCAGCACTTTCTGTTTCAAATGCAGATATTCTGAGAAATTGATGAGGCAGAAAAAAAAAAAAGAGGAAGAATGGATTTTGTGTGAATGTGTGTGGCAGGAAAAGAGGAAACTAACCTCAAGCTGTTGAATGGCAGTTTCTCTTTCTTTGATGAGCTCCAGGTCCTCCTCTGTTATGGCCACCTCTTCTGTCTGAGTGGTGGTCTTACCCCAATCTTCATTACTGCACACACACACACACACACACACACACACACACACACACACACACACACACACACACACACGCAGAGTGTTTTCAGCTCTAATGCTGGTGCTGTGTGCTCATAAAGAGGGACTGAGACTTACTTTTCAAAGGAGACCAGCTGATCTTCATGACCTCCGTCTTCAGCCTGCAGTAAATCACAACACAAAACCATACAGAAGAGTACTGTATAAATATCTGACACATTAAAAACAGAAAACAGAATCAGCATATTATTTTACTAAGTGATGCTTCGAGGGATAAATAGAGAATAGCCAGAATAGTCACAGGTAAAATGTAATAAAAATATGGCAGAATTAATTTTATCTACTGGGTCTCACTTGAATGGTGTCAAGTAGACGTTCCAGAATGGACAGAAGCTTGATTTCAAGTATTATATTATATTCAGTAAATAAAATAAAAATAAACCTTTATGATTTGATTAGATTGAAATAAGGATGTGCAATATGACAACATTAGATTGTGAATGATGGTTACATTCATCTGACAGGAAGTTCTTCATCAACAAAAACATTTATCATGTGCTCGTGTTTTAAAGCCTTGCCAGTCAAAAACACAATGTTCATATCAACACAGTCAGTTGTGTTTTAAGTGAACAAACAGTTGGGAAAGACGCATATATATCAGTATGTTGGATCTGTGCATTAGGTCTTAAAGTGACAGCAGCCTAATATATATGTGCTGCTTGACTCACTGCTCAACTGAATAACATTTGTAGTTTCAATTCAGAATTAGTTGATCTTTAAGACTATGAAGCGTTTTTTTTTACATTTGATTATTCAATTTCTTACATGAATGTTAATGAGCAGTTCATTTCATTTTTATCTTTCTTATATTGTGTTTGTCCTATTGTTTGTAAGCTGTATATTTGTTTTTATTTTAATAACAATGATAAATTATGAAATAACATGAAATAAAAAGTGAAATAAGATTTTGGTCATATCGCCCACCTCTTCCTTGACCTAATTGTTCTATGATTATTATTATTTTTTTTTTTTTACCTTTCATGGCTATATATTTTAAAAATACTGAAATTAGTTTGCCTGTACTGCTCAGTAACTTATAAAATAGCTTTAAAATGAACATGAAAAATAATTGATAAAGATTGTGGCTTGTGATCCTTTCTGAAAATTTTTTAAAAGGATATCGTATTATGATTTTGTTTTGTCATATCGCCTACCCCTAGACGGAAATGATCCATTTCATCAAATATTTGTGTGTAAGGTATTTTTGGGTTCAAGTATAGAGTTGTAAGTTTATCATCATTTCACTTTTAAGGATGCTGCCTATGTAGACGGTTCACTACAGTCTGGATCAGAGCTGATGTGGAAAACAGTGTTCCTCGAGTGTATCTTACTGAGAGTCGAGACCCTGCTCGGGCTCTGGCCACGGACTCCTTCTCCTTCTCCGCGGCTCGACGCTGCACCGCCTGGAAGTTGTTGAGAGCTGCGGAGAAATCATTCATCAGCCGGTCCTTCTGGATTTTCTGCTGTCTCTGTTTAAAGAAGAAATACAATGAGTTAGACTTGATATTCAGACAAAATATTATAAGAACTTCGCCAGCACCTTTAAATGACCTTCCCATTTTTATTTGCATGCCGTTATGCTTCATGTAAACACATTTCTCTGGAGGTTAAAAGTGATTCTGCACACACAAGCGCACCTGTTCGGACAGGGACACGGGTAGAGAGAGCGAGCCGAGGTCTTTCAGGTGCTTGTTGGTCTCCTTGGCCAGCTGGTTTGTGTAGTGCTGCACCTGCTGACTGTAAAACAAAAAACATCACACATACTGAGAATACAAGAGCACAAGAGGAACAGGAAATGCACAGCCATGAATAAATCAAGAACTAAACACACTCACAGTCTCTCCCGCAGGTCACTGGTGTCTTGTTTTGTTCCCAGTTGGTTTACCATGCTCTTGATCTGTGCCGCTAATGTAGAAAACACACTAAAATCAGACTCTGTAATGTCAGTGAAGGTTTTTAACAGCAGACATATGAGGACAATACTGTGAACCTCATGAAGAAACGTCCAAATCATAAGTGACATCAAAACAGAAATACAAAACAATAAATCATATTTTGTGTAAAAGAAAAGAAAAAGTAAACTCATTAATGAGAATAGAAAGCAACAGTCTTTATATACACACACACACACAATTAAACACATTTATAATATTAAGAGTTCTGATATTTCATATTAAATTGATCAAAAGTGGCAGTTAAGACATTTATAAGGCTAAAAAAGGTTTTTAAGACTGGAGTAATGATGCAGAAAATTCAGCTTTGCATCACAGGAATAAATTATATTTTAAATGATAAGTTTGAATTAAGTTTTTCAAGTCTCTTATTGTCATCAAGGTTGCATTTTTTTTAATAAAATTAAAATAAAACATTAATATTGTGAAATATTATTGCAATTTAGAAGAATGTTTTTCTATGTGAATATATTGTGAAATGCTATTTATTTCTGTGATCAAAGTTGAATTTTCAGCATCATTACTCCAGTTTTTCGTGACACATGATCCTTCAGAAGTCAGTATAATAAGCTGATTAGGTGTTAACTTAATGTCGGTTATTATTGGTGCATAATTATGAATAATGGCTCATATTATTATCGATGCTGTGAAATATTTTGTGTAGAATCCACATTTGTTTTCAGAATTCTTTAATGAATAGAAAAAGAACACCATTTGTTTTGAATAATTTCACATTAAAAGTCACTTTTGCTTAATTTAATGCATCCTCACTGAATGAAAGTATTAATTTAAACTTAATTTAAAATAAAACTTTTAAATGGTAGCGTATCGTGGTTTAATAATATTTCACAAAATCACTATTTTATTGTATTTTGGATCAAATAAATGCAGCATTGGTGAACATAAGAGACTTTCAAACATCTTTACCATCATACCAACACTAAACCCCTGAACAGCAGCGCATGCCTCAACAAGTCAGAGATTATTATGAGCCACCACATAATAATAATCTCAGAGCTGGCTGACTTGTTTCATGGATCAGAACTCCTTAACAAATTTCAAAAATCGTTATTGTCCTACAAACAGTCTTCATTTCTATGTATAAGACATGCAGAGCTAAATCAGCATGAAGTTGTCGAGCTGACCCGATGCATGCACTCCCCCGGTAGCATCTTTATTGCTACGAACTATCACTTTCAGATCAACGTCCCAGTCCCGAACAGCACAGATCCAGACACTCACTGTTCTGTGTGATCTTCTGGATGTTGGAGCTGCATGTCTGGATGAGGCCGCTGAAGTCCTTCGGCGCGGCGCGCTGCTCTGTCCTTCCGTACGACATGACTGCGGGCTCTGAGGGACGTCTCGGGACAACGAGCGGAGGAAACTACAGCAGGAAGCGAATCAGTGCCTAAAAAATGCTGAGGACAGAGAAACGTTTTGTCAGAACATCCACAGTAATATTACAACGACCTTAAGCATGATAATGCCTTTTTCATCACAGCTGTCAGACCTGAAGTATGAACACATCATGACGGTAAACAGCGCTGATCAGTGCACTAATCGAGGAACACATCATGACGGTAAACAGCGCTGATCAGTGCACTAATCGAGGTATGAGTGTGCACTTTAAAGCCTGTGTCCTGTAGTGTGTACTGACTGAACACACTGGCTTTCACTTGCTGTGACGGTGAACTAAAGGTTGATGATTAATACAGGAAAGTACTAAACAACACAAACATGATACAGACACAATGAGGTGTCAAACTGCTTTCTCAGATTACAGTGTCAACACACACAGTTTAGTTCAACCTGCAGTAACAGTGAGCACTAGTACGGTTATTTATCTAAGATTAATTGCATTTAGTCATTTAGCTGACGCTTTGATCCAAATGAGGACAAATAGAAGCAATCAAAACAAACATGGACAATAATATATAAGTGCTGTGACAAATCTGGGTTAGCCTAATGCAGTACACGCAGCAAGGGTTTACATATATATAAGTAAAAAGAAAAACAAGCAGATATAATGGGATGAGAATAGAGAAAGCTCGTGTTAGAGTCTCTCTGAGCACTGATCACAGGACGAGCGGAGTCTGTCAGTCTCAACTGACCCCAGATCAGTGAATGCTAAGCTAACAGCTAGCAAGCTCACCAACTAAACACTCGCACTACAGCAACATACCGCTGTTGCTTCAGGATTAAATAATCATGTTTTGTTTATTTACACTCCTCTTAAATATCACAGAACGCTACAACACACGCAAAACCCCGTTACAACACAAAACAACGGCTCTGGCGTAAACTAAACTGACAGAAAACACCTCACGCTGCATTCGGCTGCCCGCTTTTAACCTCGTCTGACATCTACAGACGCTTTCAGAGCCATTCCGAATATATACGAAGGCAGTCGTTACGCTGTTTTTGTTAATTGTGATGAAGAAACATAGCGATCTTACTCAAGCTCAGGGCCGCTCCTCACTCGGGACTTCCGGTCTGAAGTTCTTTGTACTTCCGCTAAGGGGCAGAGCCTACAAGAGCACGTGATTGCACAGAAACACCCCAAAATCCCACAGAAGTAACTATTAACACTATACAAGTCTCTTTCTCAATCTTACTGAATTCATATAAATAACTGTCTTATTCAATTTAATATTATTAAAATTAAAATTTATAAATATTAATATACACGATAAACAAACAAAAAAAAAACAAACAATTAACAATTTATTTTTATATCTAGATCTTGTATTTTATTTTGAGGTTTATCATATTTGGATTTGTTGCATGTATAAAGCTGCATGGATAAAAGTATTTAATGCTTGAATTTTTTTTTTTTTTAGGAAAAACAAGACATTGCTGTTTAAACCATAACTGCATGAGAATACACTTCTTTCAATATTATTTGTTTTACTAAACTTATGGTGTACTGTACACTTCCCATCAAACAAACCTGAATTCATTTCATTTATATATTAAAAAAAAGAGAGAGAGAGAGCCCGTCTCTGCTCTCTCTCTCTCGCTCTCAAAGCACACAAAGCCAAGCACCTACAGACAACAGCAGTCAGCGAAAGGAAACGAAGAGGAAACACTAGACAGGAACTTAGTCTCACTTTGAGTATCCACTGCTGTCCAGAACTATCTGATAATCACTGATAATGAAAGAACTCATACAAGATGCCATATATGCCAAATTAACACAAATACAGCAATGAATGAACTTTTACTTAACTGTCTGAAATCAGTTTTCACCTGTGGACAGTCTACTGATGACCACTTCCTATCTGACAATAGTAAAAAGCAACACATTCTTACACAAAAGTGAAACCCTGAGCTCAAAAGCCTCTTTACTGTTGACTGTGACATTGAGAAATCTGACCGTAGGTTTATTAAAGCCGCTTGTGTTGATACACTCGATCTTCTATCCTTCACAAACACAGTCTGCAATGATATATATTTATATCTAAGCTTCACTTCTCCTTTCTGTCCACACGGGATGTTCTTTGAATAGTTGCTGTACTAGACTGCACCAGTCTTTCCAAAAGCTGTTTCTTACCAGCCGTGTTTGCTGTAGGGGCACAACTTAAACCTCTTCAGCTGTAACATCACATTCGCCCGCACTTTAAATGAATCTTTGCGGTTTGCAAAGCCAATTTTAACACAAATTTCCTAAGACTTTCCACACATTTGTTTGACAGTTAATGCTGAACCCTGTCTGCAGCCGTTATACTTTAGGCTTCAAATAGTAAACGGAGGGTCACATAGTGTGTTTCCCCTTTAAAATATGATTTACCTGGTATCACTTACCTGGTGACTTACTTATTCAAATTAACATTCAAAGAAATAAATACAATCTGGTAAGACATTTTGTGTTTATTTTCACATTTTTGACTCATTCTGTGTTTGTATATGGAGTAATTACACCAGTGACCGGAAACACTGGGTCCCTGAGTCAGAATCATCCTTATTTAATACAATTTTAGTGTTTTAAACCAACATATAAAACCACTGCTAAAGAAAACCTTTGCGAGACATCGCGCTTCTGACACACTACACAACTATATGAACAAAGCTAGACTCGTGTGGGCTTTGCCAGATAATTCAAATGTGATCATAATTCAGGCTTGGATGTCCCTATCACTTGTTCTCTGTTTTTTAACTAATTTAAGCTTTTCTCACTGGCCATTATATGATTATTTCATTCCAGTGGATGGTGGAAAGTGGTTGTTTCTCTCACAGCCACACGAGGACGCAACACATCGCTGACATCATTAGAAGAATGTGCTCAACCTTTCAGAAAAAAAAAACAAAACCAAAAAAAAAAAACCCTACTTGACAGTATAAGCTGGTTCTTTGGATCAAAACGCACTGGAAATGTGCATGCATTTCATTTTTCTAATGTTAAAAATAATAATAAATAACCTGTAAATTTGACTTGGTGGTAAAACACAAGAATGCAACTATCACGTCTAGCAAAACTGGCTTTTTAAGTTTTGAGACTTTTTTTCTTCTTCAGTATGCAACACAGCAGTGAAAAGCAATTCAGTTTTGGCTATAATAAACTAAAAGTACATGTGCTGTTTAACTAGACACATGCATTTTTATACAGGAACTGTAAATAAGCTCACAAATAATAATTAAAAAATGATATGGAAGACAAATCAGATATTGTAAGCCTGGAAAATTCAACCTGTTCCTGAACATATACAGAAAATCAACTAATATCTTGCTTAATTTGAGACATGTTTTCATATTTTCTTTCAAATTTTACATCAAACTGACGTTTCATCTCCACAAGCGTATTTATGTGTAATTAACAGGCGAGTGAATCTAATCTAATTCTTAAGGCCTGTTTTCAGTGCTGGTCAGTGAGAGTGCAGAGCTGATAGTGCGGATGAATAATTAACTACAGCTCCCTGATCGAGTGTCAGTATCCACCCTTCAGGTTTGGGTCCAAAGATTACATGCAAAGTGAGAGCAAATAATGCAGTGATCACAGCAGTTAAACCCCTGATCACTGCTGGTGTCTTCAGTTCAGTGTCCAGCATTAGTTTACAACGATTCAGAGCGCGAACATCAGAGAGTTTCCCTGATCAATGCTCAAAAACATTAGTGGCCTAGAAATTGTTGGTAATATATGCCCTGCAGTACACCAAATCATGCATTCATCTGCATTGTATGATCTGATGGATGGCTGTAACCACATTTATAATACTTATCTATTCATTTTTACATCTTTAGAAAGTATAACACGTCAAAACAAATGACAAACAGTTTTAGATGTGGCAAGAAATCCGGAAATAATAAAATGATGCATTTTAACTTTGGTTACAATCATTTCTGAAAAGATACAATGCATTAAAAAAAACATATTATAATACATAAAGGGTTCAAGTAGTGTTAGAATAATTTTTTTTTTTTTTTTTTAGAAATGTTTAAAAGTGTAAAACTCCTAAAATTGCTTGTTTCCAGTTTAAATTTGCTTGTTGTTTCAGACTTTTGGTCCCCCATTTGTTCCCATTTTAATCATGAAGATCTGTGTAGGGCTAGTTAACAAAGTTAATCTGAGTTACATTTAACACTCACCTAAACCCAGTTAATTTGATTACCATGAATATGTTTCTAATTATTAAACATGCTTGGTTTTCCTGTGTTTTGGATAAAGGTATCTACCAAACAAATAAATGTAAACATATGCCAGCAATATAAAAATTTGTCATTTTATATATATATATATATTTTTTTTTTTTATATATATATATAATTTTTTTTTTTTGCACATATAAATATATATATATATTTTTTTTTTTTGCACTTTTTATTTGAGCCATACACCACAATTTCACCATCTTCTTGGAAGACAACAGCATTTCTTTCCCTAATTACCATTATTTTATTTTGGCCAAAAAGGGCGTTGGTCCAAAAGCAAAGCAGTACAGCACAGAGAGACCACAAGAAATCGTTACAAACGATAACGACAGACAAAGATTCACAATCATTTCATGATCCAGCTGTCTGTGCGTGCAGGTCCCACATCCTCAACTTTGACCACAAAGAACAACAGTTGCATACACTGCAAAAAAAGACCAACTGAGAGCAGCAGACAGTACAGATGCCAGATTAAATGAAGTAGATGTGGGACCACGACTCGCATCAAGTTTGTAAGACTGTGCCAGGTATACAGTATTAATTAAGTACCAATATGATCAACATAACATGCTAGAGGATAACCTGCTGGAAAGTCAATGCTACAACCTCCAGTGAGCTCAGTTTGACACTTGATGGAACAGCATGCACATGTGAACTATGCCGTATGGAGTGATTCGGCTACTAGAAGATGAATTTCGTGTTTGCAGCTGAAGTACAGAGCTAATTAAGAGCTCAGGGAAGGTTTGCACTGCTGATCACAGAAACAACAACACTTAGTGCATTACCAGAACAAAATGAGATGAAATTCTGCAGTATAACAGGAATGTGTCAGAGTATATTGGTTTAAGCGGCTGAGCAGATGGCTCTCATTACTCTGCTATTAAATGAATGGTTGAACCAGTCAAGAATGTGTCCGGATTCTAAAATTCAAAGAAGGAAATAACTAATTATATTTTGCAAAATGATGCCTTTTTTGTTGCATTTTGAAATTATCTTCATGACAATTTTGCAGAATTATCATTATAGCAATGCATATAGCAAAAATGTAAAGCATATATATATATATATATATATAATATATAAAAACTACATTAAAGGTTGTGTTTAAATGTCATAAAACAAATATCAGAATGCAAAAAAAAAAAAAAAAAGGTTTCATTTATGCAAAATATGATTTCTTATTTTAATAAAACATGACCAAATCATTGTGGGATTCATCCTTTGAATGGATTTTCAGACTTTGGAATAAGGTTTGTATCCAGATGAGGCTTGTATGGAAAACCCATTCGTACAGACATTTATTGGCACAGTTTAAAGCAACGGAACGTTTTTCAATCCCTGAATTTGGGAATATTAAATGGAAATCTGTCTCGGAGAGCAAACCTGTGGCTTCAACTCTGCCAAAGCATCCGATACAAAGCAGTGTGTTTAATAGAGAATCCAGTGCAGCTGGTTCACATCATGCTGGAAATTAGGGCCTGTGTTTTTAAGGTACCAACACGTTCAGCCCGTAGAGAGTTAACCAGTTCTAAATGATTTATCAGTACTAAAGGCGGGACTATATGAAGGCCATCTATACAAATTGGCAATCTGATTCAACTACTGGACACAAAACGATTCTCGGATTTCTTGGACTGTGGATTAGTTCAATCTGGAATAAACATAGTGCTGCTTCCCAGATTAGGTGACCTAATTACTACACATCAAAGAGCTCTGATCCAAACAAGATTAAGACAATTTAGTGGTGTTTAAGCGTCGGAACCAAAGAGGACACAAGAGAGAAAATAAACACGATCATCGAAACAAAAGCATGAAGGAATGAATGAATGACTGGGTCTCTGTTTGAGGGTAAAAATGAGTGTGTGCTTTTCTGTTGATTGTTTTTGGCATGTGGCATGGCATTGAGACACCGAAGGCAGGCGCCGCCAGCGGAGCAGAGGGGGACAGGCAGGCCTCCCTTTGGGATGTGGACATGGACCAGGGAAGGGAAGAGGATGATGGTTGCTACCAGGTTTGGCTCTCATGCAATCTTCAGAAACTGTTCCACTGTGTCCGCCTCCACCGCCTCAGAGAACATCTCGTAGTTCTGAAAGAACGAAAACACACACAGTATGAGTTTCAGACCTGAAACTAAAGTCATCTGATAAAAATAAATAAATAAATAAAAATACTGGAGGTTTGCTATTGAATTACTTCATTTGTACACAAGAAATAAATTATATTTAAAGGAAAAATTTAAATTCATTATTTATCAAGAATGTTGGTAACCAAACAGTTCTGATTCCCATTGACCTGCATTGTATTTTTGAATTTTCCAGAACTTTCTGGTTACCAACATTCTTCAAAATATCTTCATTAAAGTTCCACAAAAAAATAAGAAAGTCATACAGGGTTGGAACGACACGAGGGTGAGCAAATGATGACAGAATTTACATTTTTGGGTGAACTTTCCCTTTAACAAAAGCATGACGTTCCAAACCTGTATTAATTTTTCTTCTGTGCAACAAAACATAAAAATTTGAATTGTTATTCAAAGTCAATGGGAACAGAACTATTCAAACATCAACATTCTTCAAAATATCTTCTTTTGTGCTCAGCAGAAGAAATAATGGTGAAGAAACAATACACAGAACATGAGTATTTAACTGGAGACAGAAATCTGACGATGACATTTTTGCGTGGACTGCCCCTTTAAACAAACTCCATTATAAAGAACATTTATCTACAAATTTAAATTCAATATTCTGACATTATTCACTGAAAATGTAATGCACCACTGTTCTTGTCACTGTTTCAGTCAATAATGAATGACATTTCAGTCCATTTAGTTTAGTCCCAAAAACCATCATAGGTTTTGAAAGTCTAGTGTGGACTAACTGGGTGGTACTTTGTTGTTGTCTGTTTTGGGACAGTTCCCATTTACTTTTATAACTAGGGACAAAATTGAAAAGGATACTGTTCAAAAAATGCACTTCAGCTCCAAGTCATGAGAGACTGTAATGACACGAGGGAGAATTTTCCCTTTCTGTCAGTCCTCCTTACCCCACAGTACTGGTCTTCGTTGAATATCTGTGGTGGGATTGCTGTGGGGTTGCCAGATTTACTCCTCATCTCATCCCGAACAGCACTGCCCACCGAGATGTCAATCAGCTCATACTTGATGCTCTTACTTTCCAGAATACGTATCACCTCGGCCTGCTGAGACTTGACCTGAGAAACACGGGAAACGGTCAGGCAGTAAGTAACTGTGCTTTTCATTCCTGCCACTGCTCTTTTGTTAAATAACTGAGCTGAGCTGTTGTCTCATTTGCATTTTTCAACTCAGCCGTAACATTATTCAGATTTAGCTCAAGAGAGCTAGAAACTTGAAAAAAGATACACAAGATACAGTCTAATTAAATGAAGTGTTTTTCAATAAAACTGATTTACAGGCCAAAAGCAATAAAAATTTGAATGCATCTTTACGCGACTTCCTGAAAAGTCACGTGATCATGTGAGAACATTAGGGAGGAAGTTTATGTACTTGAAGGAAATGCATTATAAACAGTAGTCAAAACATTCTTTTCATCTTCGTCTTTTTATCAACCAAATCAAACCATGCACTGCACGAAAAAAAGGTGCAGAAAAGTGTACTTTCCTTTTAACACACAGTGTTTTCAACTACAAAATTTTGAGTTGATGATTAATAATGAAACACTATATTCAGGAAGTTGGGTCATATCTGCAGAAACCACACCCTGAGCAAAGCACCAGTTAAAAATTAAACAATAACCTACATTAAAATGGTAAAAGATGATTAGGGCTTTATAGTGGATTTCAATGTAAATCTCACACATTAAACATGTTTCCAACAATATGCACAACATGACCCATCATTTATGCTGCTAGCTCTCTCCCTGCTGTCTTATTGCTATATTATTTTATTTGCTTTGTGTGCGTGTGTGCATTTTGCAAAGCACATTAAACACTGGTTGCAAGCGCTATATGAAGTTAAAAAGAAAAAAAAAAGGAGTTTTTGCTATTATTAGTAGTAAAATTAGTAGGATTTTTTTTTTTTTGCGCTCTTAAGAAGTAATCTGCATGTAAATTGTAACATGCAAGTAAAATTCCATGACATGGTTGGTCATGTGATCTAAACATGGTGGCACACATGAGGGGGCGACCCCACTACATGTAGAATCATTTATCTTATTTTCATTACGTCTAAAACTTTAAAAACAAATCATGACTGAACACTTTCGATATTTTCTGTTCTTCACATTATTTATATGCCCGCGATTATAGAAGTACAACTAAATCTGTAGTAAATCAAACTCACAAATTAATTCACAACACATGTGCTCGTTACTCAAAGCTGCAATGCAACTGTCACGTGCAACATCTCTAGTATACATCGATTGCCAATGTGGCGTGTACAGGATTTAAAGAGGACGCTTTTATTTACGCGCAAAACAAATAGTTTATAGGTCACTCTCATGCAACAGTAGTGAGAGAATAACTACATGCAACACAGAAACATAACTTCCGCCCTCAATCCAATGCACATCATCCTTTCAGCATAAACAAACGCTTTGCAAGATCTTAAAACGTTCGAGTGTCACAGCGATGTCTTACGCATTTCTACGCGCTCTGTGTCGCAATAGCGAGTGAATGTGGATAGATGTGTGTTAATGGAGCAGCTGGGTGTGTCTGGAAGCCTAATCCTCCATTTCAAATGTATTTAACTCTGTATTCTTCGCGTGCACGGCTCGGTTACTACGTGCACAGGGCACAGGTTTATCCTCACCTCTCTCGATGCGGTGACGGTGGTGTAATACAGTTTGATGCCCATAGCGTTGGTCGTGGTGTCTCTTTGTGTTTCTGAAGGCGATCAGTTCCCGGTCTGGTGCTCTACAGTCGCTGTTTCACCACAGACACCTCGTCACTCATTTAAAGGGACAGCGCCTTATTGCTGCATGAGGAAATACCATAAACACGATGAAGATCGGCGGCCCTAAGTGTTTAACAATAACTATCAATAACAATAGACGATCATTTTTTTATTTATTTGAAGAAAAAAAAAACTTTATTTTTGACTTCACTATGGGAAATGGATTCTCAAACGATGTTGTATTAACGAATATGGACAATTAATGCTTTAGCTGCGTCCCAGATGACGCACTATACACTATGTACTCATACACTATGTACTTGTGCACCATGTACTCAACCATGTGGTGCATGTATTATATATATATTGGTTATTTTGTCGGAGTCTCATAGCCCCTCCCCCTTCGCTACGTAATTAAAGCTGCGACAGCTGAGTGCATGAAGTGTCCAACATTATTTATTTTTGGTTTGTGATTTTGTTGTTACTATGGTTGTATATTTTTGTATTCTTGTTGTTAATCCCAATAAAAAAATAAATATAAAAAAATGAAGTGTCCAACTTTCCACGCTTTGTTTTTTTCGGTTAAGTGCATCATCCGGGTACAGGTTTGGAACAACTTTAGGGTGAATAAACAATGACAGAATTTTTATTTTTGGGTTAACTATCGCTTTAAAAAAATGCATCCACCCTGTTACCACAGTCCCCCTTGTTATAATGATGTACAATTCCATAATCAAAACAACTCATCATGACATGCCATCATGACATCATCATCCTTCGGGATGAATATCATCATTTAAGATGTGAACTCTTCATCTCCTCTTTTATTATAATATTTTAGGGGCCAATTTTAAATAGTCAACCATTTTCCCATGATTTTATAAATAACTGACTGTGGAAACTATTGAACCACTTCATATTTTCCTTTCCAAATATAACCCCATTTAGAACAATCATAATGGAATATTATGTGAATATGCTTTCTTTTTTATTCCCCTCTACATTCAGTGGCAGAGAGGGGCTTCATATTAGTATGCATGTGGTTTTTTCTTAACATCTTGTGTTGATATTTCACTGAACGTCCCCCTGAGATGACGTCTCGGGTTTGGTGTCAGGAGTTACTCAACACAGAGCAAACTGATATTCTTACATACAATTCTTTCACATATTCAAACCGGGAAACAAGTGAAAAGACATGTCCGTGTGTACACTGACACAAATGCCCACGGTAACAGTTCTGAAAGAGGAAGCTCCTCCCTCAGATAATCAGTGTGTTGGCAGTGGAGAGTTTGCTCTATGCATCAAACATTTTCCAGGAAGCTGTCAACGGTTTCCTGTTGTACAGTCCGCACGGGACATTCAAGCCCTGCACAGATCTGCCTGTTCTCTGACCTTTTCATTTTTGTGCTAACAAAATGTTATCCAAATAGAGAGCTGACCCCTCCAAAGAAAGCACAAGAGGGCAGTACAGCCTCACTTTGAGTGTTAACTCAAACCACATGACCATCTCCAAACAAGGCGTACTTTCTTTCACAGAATGTTCTAGTCAGGCCCAGATTTGCAAGATACAGGGATTGAAGCACCTACAAAACAATTAAGTGATAGAAATGTGTCAAGAGTGTGCAGCATGTACTACTATCTAATTAAAATGTGTATTAACTTTTTAAATAGTGACAGCAAAAGCTGGTAGGTCGTTGCCAGGACATTTTCTAAGTTTACAGACATTTTAATTTAACCCTAAGCCACAACACAATAAACTAAAATATGTAAAACACCTTAAAATTCCTTAAATCTTTTTTTTTTTTTTTTTTTTTTTGAGTGCAAACTTCTCTGTAATAAATGAGTAATTGAACAGAACAGAACGTGTTCACAATTATTTAATGGTCACATGACACGCAAGAAAAATATTTAATATTTTTATTAAGTGCTTCTATTATAAATGATTTGACATTTAAATTAAAATGCATCAATACAAATGTAAAATGAATATAATTTATAATAACATAATTAAAGTTTATTTATTTATTCTCAAACATTCCCTCATTGAACCCTCAGGGGTTTACTGATCAGTACTCAGTATGCAGTATCCATTATTATTCTAAGGTCAGACTGCCATTATTTAGGCCTTTACACATGATTGTGATGCATAAAATTGTGGCAAGAAAGTAGCAGTTGGTTTTACGTATTTATTTTTTGAATCACTGCATTGTAATTCATATACTGTTAAAACAGTAGCAGTCATTATACACTGTGGAACATTATTTAGTGCTTTAATTAAGGATCCTAATCAGAACAGGCAATTGCTGAGTGTCCCTTTTACATGAACATTAAAAATAGAGTAATACTAGGAAGAAGGATACTTGGAAAAAGAGAACAATGTTGACCTGGTGAAAGCATAAATGTATTTCTTCATTGCCTTTTCCTTTAACATCCACATACTGTAAGTGAGCCCGGTTTATACTGTAAGTAGGCACTGGTTTGTTTGGTTAAGTGCAATAACACTAGAAAGAAAATCAGTGCACTGGTCATTCAAAGCAAATACAAGCAATCTCAGTAATATAGTGCTAGTGTTAGTTATCAGCTACACGGGATGTGTGGGATATGAATTACTGAGGTTCATCTAAAATGCTCATGAAGGCACAGCAGTGATCATGATCGCACTGGTAATACTGTCCCTCTTTAGGAGACATAGACAGAATAAACATCTCTGAATCATTGATATAGAAATGAAGACTGATTGTCATTTTTTTTAACTACCTCAAAGCCAATATGATGACTGACAATATAACATTGTTCTTTTGTTTGTATAAAAAATACAGCATTCATAACACAATCTACAATTTAGAATTTACACACTTCAAGTAAAATCAGACATCTAAACACCTAAATATTTCTATATTTTCTCAATACTGCACGCTGGTTTCTTTAGTGTTTACTTGCTGGCTGGTGTGTAACTGAAGTAAGGTACATCAAAGGGATAGTTCGCCCAAAAATGAAAATCCTGTCATCATTTCCTCTCCAATATCTTTAAACCTATGTGACTTAATTTATTTTATGGAAACAAAAGTCAAAACTGTTTGATTACCAACATTCTTCAAAGTACCTGCTTTTTGTTCTTCTCTAGAAGAGAGAAAGTGAATGATGACACAAGTAGATTTTTGAGTGAACTATCACTTTAAACAGAAGCATTTTCATTAAAAACTCATTCAAAAATACTAACACAGATGATGATCGGTTTGAACATTAAGCATTTGCTCAAAGTTCAGTCCTTGAACAGCACATACAAACACAGATCCCTAACCTAACACTGTAAAATCGAATGTGATGATAGGAATGTTGTTACAGGACTAACAAGAATACTGATCAGGAAACATTGCTAGATAAAGGCTAGGCAGGCTTGAATAAACTTTTCATCAGATTTCATCAACTCTAATACTCCGCTGACCATCCACCATTAAAGCACAGGACAAACTATTCCTATTCTTTACTTAGTTTTTCCCTGTAATCGTTTTACTTTCGCCAGCATATACAAGGCTATCAGAGCAGAGGTGATGAGTGTTAAAATGAAGAGCGCAACAAAGAACAATGCCTCGCCATCAGCATGGAGCTTCACATAGAGGTCTCTGCGGTTGAAGTAGTCCAAATATGAAGCGTGGATCTGGCAGACTGTACACAGAGCCATCAGCACGTGGAATACCTGATGACCCTGACCTAAGAAGTCACAGTGACCTGGGAACCAGCGCTCGGGAACAGGCTGAGTGAAGAAAAAAGCGCTGGAAAGAAAAAACGCCACCTGGCCGAAGTGAAAGAGCAGAGCAGGACTGCTTCTGAAGTCGCCCCTCGTCCAGGACAGAAACCAGACGATAAAGCGATGAAACACAGGGCTGGTGTCCCAACCGTAAGCGGCGGCTGAAGGCACCACTTGGCCTACTTTGCGAACCCAGGGAGGAAGGCTGTAATTGCGATATTTCCCATAACAGCAGCCGAAGCAAGACAGGCAGCACAAGAAGCTAGCAATAGGCATGAAACAACCTCGTACACGTGCGTGCCAGCTTTCCTCAATGGCGTAGTAGTAGTGCACCACTGCACTGCCATACTGATACAGCGCCACTCCCACGTAATCCAGGTAGAAGAAGCCGTAATGGCAGAGTTCAGATCTGGCTGCCAACAGGTGGGCCACGGTGCTGAAGGATAAGTAGCTCGCTGAGGACAAGAGCAGGATGAGAAGCGGCCAGGAATGAGGGTCGTTCATGAAATCGATGGTTTCGGTAAACCGTGCGGTTGTCGCAAGGACCACTAGCGTGCCGATTAGGTGCGTCCAAACATTTACCGTCTCGTTGTGCCGCTGTAAGAGCGAAAGGAAGTAGTAGCGCCAGTTCTGGTGCAGCGGCCGGTAGCCAGAGTGAATGTAGCGTTCACGGAAAAACCAGGGCACCTCCGTGTCACGCAGGGTGTCGGCCGTGGAGGGTAAGGCCCCGGTGAGCATCTGGGGAACTCGCCCCACCTGCTGCAGATTAATGAAGAGCCGGCCAATCCGCTCCATGACGATTGTTGCCATGGTGATCTCTGGAGTACCGGAGGATGGGAATTTACATTCCAGATACAGACAGCCACACAGTGGTCCAGAACGGAGCACACACTGGCGTATCTGGGAATTCAAAAGAAAAATATATGTGAAGGCAATATTTTGCCCATCCCCACATATAATAATTATAACATGTAGCTGACAAATAACATTAGAAATTATACATATTAGTAATATTTCTGCATTTTTTTACAGTTAATTTAAATACTCCTTAAAGGAAAAATATATATCTTACCCTGGAGGGCCAATGCACTGCAGTGTTTAGCTCCAACCCTGATTAAACTCACCTACCTGTGATTTTTTTAATGATCCTGAAGATATTGATTAGCATGCTCACATTAACTTAAATAATCTTACATCTAAAATCTGCATAAAACATGATCACATTAGCAATATTATTAATATACAACCTTAAGGTTCAGTTCATTAACATTAGCTCTTGATGCTAAAGAAACTCCTAAAGAGGAGATCCAAACTTACTATATCTATATCACAATAACTATAAAAGTTTATATCTATCACAAACTATGTAATATATATATATATATATATATATATATATATATATATATATATATATATATACATGAGAGTAAGTAAATAATGACACAATTTTCATTAACTAAACTATTAGATAGCACATTTTCTATACACATAGCAACAGGTGGTCAACAAAGTTACACTGTTCTTTCTTATTGCTTCATATTCAGTTCTACATGAAATCATGGATTCTTGTGGTGAAACACATGTTGATGCAAGAACGAAATACTCCCGCATTTCATTCATGCGTGAACAAGAGCCGAATTTACTGTCAGAAGCACCGATGTAGCCTGTTAAAAAGTGTCCTAAATCACAATCGGAGGAAATGTAATGAAACATTACCACAGAAGCACGCGATATGCGCCTCACAGTCCAACATCAAAACGAGCACAGAACGGAAAAACACTACAAGAGGCGAGGCTTGTTTACCGTTTTTGGTGTCTTCCGCAAACCTGACACCGCAATTAATCTCGGAGTGGAAACTGGCTGGATATTATCCGCCCGAGCTCTTTTCTTCCTCATATGTTTCTCGGTAGTCACGCCTCTTCTGCAGCGGTGAGAGACTCAACAACTTATCATCGCATTTCTGCGGTAATCCATTCTGATACGATTGTTCTGATATTACGGTTAAAGTTTGCAGAGAATATGTAAATAACTATAGCAGTAAAAAGCGAAAGTAAGAAAGCGTAAATACTGCTAAATATAACAGTGCTATTTACATGCTATACAGTAGCCTACATATATAGACAGCAGCAGATTGAATTGACTTTTTTCAGGTATTAGGGACATTTTATGTGTAGTATTTTAGCCATTTTAAGGAGCCCATGAGACCCTGTGTATAGAGTGTGTATTTTGTATTTTCAGTATTGACTACAATGGCATCAAACCTACAAGAAAATGTTCTTCAAGACCAAACAATAATGAATAATCAGTCCACAGAGTCATGGTGAGTTTTCTTGTGCTCTCTCCTGTCCTGTCTTTTCATTCGGTATACAATCACACTGAACACATAGCTGACACATTTCCAGCTCTTCACTCGGCGTTGAAGAAACTCCTAAAGAGGAGATCCGAACTTTGAAGTCTTTACTGCAGGAAAGCTTAAGAAAGCGATATGAAGACACCCTAAAGGCTCCAGACGAGATTCCTCTGAAGATGTATGTGTCAAGCAGGACACATCTGGATGGCCAGATTGTGCATGAGATGCGTGAGCTGGAAAGACCCTACAATGAGGACATTAAAGATGAAAATGTCATTAATTATGATGATCTCCTGAAGCCTCGTTCTTCTACGGACGGGCGTATCCGCAGCATCATGATGAGAGGAATATCTGGATGTGGCAAGACAACAGCTGTGAGGAAGTTTGTTTCAGACTGGGCACATGGCAGAACACACCAGCACATTGATTTTGTGTTTCCCCTTCACCTGTGTGAGCTGAACATACTGCATGACAAGAAACTCAGCCTGATAGAGCACTTAGATTTGCTCTTTCCAAAGTTATTGAAGCCGGAGACCCTTGAAGGATCTCAGATCCTCTTTATATGGGATGGACTTGGTGAATTTAGATTTACTCTTAAATTTAAGCGAACCAAGACATGCACTGACCCAGTAACTCCGGTTTCTGTAGGCTGCATGCTAGTGAATCTTCTCAAAGGGAACCTTCTTCCTTCTGCCCAGATCTTGGTCACTTCAAGGCTAAAAGATGCAGGTCTAATTCCTCCAGAATATATCCAGAGGGTGGTTGAACTTCATGGGCTTGATGACTTACAGTGGGAAGAACTGATCAGAAGTGAAGTGCGTGACCAAAACGTTGCTGCAAGAGCGATTGTTCACGTGAAATCATCCAGATCCCTGTACATCATGCGCTCCTTGCCATTCTTCTGTCAGATGGCTTCCACTGTGTTGGAAGAGCTTTTCAGTAACTGTTGCAACACAGATCCTCCTCTCACCCTGACAGAGATGTTCACACATTTTCTCCTGATTCAAATGAAGAGACATGTGGAGAAGTCTGCTAAATCAAGCACTGAGGAGATCCTGAAGTTGGGTGAGCTGGCTTGGCACATGCTGGAAAAGAACACGTTGACCTTTATGGAGAAGGACCAGAAAGAAACCAATACTGATCCTCTTCTTCCTGTCAAACTCTCTGAAGATTGGCCCATGTTTTTCAGAAAACAGCACCTGATGGGTTTAGGGAAAATGTACCGCTTCACGCATCCCTGCGTCCAAGAGTTCCTGGCAGCATTATATGTTGCTGTGCATTATGAACCCAGCAAGGGAAATGTAATGTCTTTTACGCTTGCAGAAAAAGCTAAAATGTTGCTCAGTCCTACAGACGTACCACCTGATATGCACAGAAGAGCAGTAGATAGAGCTTTAAGGAGCAAAACTGGCCAACTAGACATCTTTCTCCTCTTCCTCTTGGGCATCTGTGCAGGTCCAAGCAACAAGCTCCTGTCCTGCTTTTTCCAAAATACATCTCTTCGTGTAAGGACAGAGGATGTAGTCAAAAATATTTTACAGAAAATCAAGGCAAAGCCATTATTTGAGATCTCAGTTAATCTCTCTCGTTGTTTGGAGGAGCTTGACGTAGCCCTGCCTGTGGTTCAGAATCGAGGCCCGGTTGAATTTCAGATGGATGAGGATGTGCACGTCACTCCTTCAGAGTGGTCACATATAGCCACTACTCTGCTGACCTCCGAGGATTCATCACTGACATTTGATGTCAGCAAATACGCTAAAGTAGATGAAGCCATTATGAGACTGCTGCCCGTCATCAAGATCTCCAGAGTCCTCAGGTGAGCACAGCAAGAATATGTGTGTGTGTGTGTGTGTGAGTGTGTGTGTGTTTGTGTGTATGTGTGTGTGTGTGTGTGTGACCCCATAAACCATTTGGTAAAGGTTCAATTAGTGTTTGATTTTCTCAGTAAAGTGTTTAATGCAAAGAAATGAATTGTATGTTTTGCTTTAACATAAATGAAAATTCAGGATGTTCGGTGTGTATAAACAGACACATGAACAACATGAGACGTCATTTATTTCAGCATTTTACATCAGTTATCCTATACATTTCTTTTTTTCTACCGAAGACTGGATGAGGCCACAGATCTGAGCTGGGCACTGATCGCCTCAGCTCTTAGATCACCAGCCAATCGGATCAGAGAGATCAACATCGAGAAGAACGCCCTCAGTTATATAAACTTGAGCGTATTATCCGTTGGTATGAGCAGCCCTAATTGCAAAGTGGAGGCACTCAGGTGAGTCCATACAACAGCAAATGAAACGGGAAGAACCTCCTCCAGTTATACATGATCCTCATAGTTCTAAAGTGTTGGGTAACACTTTAGATTAGGGAACACATATTTACAATTAACTAAGAGTTTACAATCAATAAACTCCTAATTTGCTGCTTGTTGGTAGTAAGGTAGTTGTTGTAGTTGTTAGGTTTAGGTAAGGGGTTTGGTTAAGGGATCTAGAATCTGGTCTCACAGAATAAAGCAATAATATGTGCTGTGTATATGGCCAATATGCAAATAATATGCATGTTAAGGAGCAACTAGTTAACGGTGAATAGTGTTCCCGAATGTTCTCTGAGAATGAATCGTTATGAATTGTAGTCAGAATGCATTTTGTAACACAACGCACACAAACTGAAATTCGAGCTCTAATAAATAATATGTCCACTCAAATATGGGGTAAAATGACACATTTTAATTAAAATAAACCATTTTAGCAAAACTTTGCAGTAGTAAAGAAATATAATCAATATTTCTGTGTCTCGGATAATATTTTTCAGTCTTGGATAATTGTTTTGACTGAGCAGTTCCTTCTCTGTGAAGGATACATCCGTTGATACCTACTTTTTGTAACAGCCTTAAAATACCGTCTAGGTCATGTGTTTATCTCTTACTGAACGGCAAATCCGGTCTTCACACTAAGGCAGTCATAAAATCATTACCGAAAATAAAACCATATCTCTATCTGGTTTCGGATCATTTCTGTTAAAATCATACCCAGTTGGTATTTGACATACATTCACTCTTAAAAACTTAAAACCGAGTACTTGCATCATCTTTCTTTACAATATTCTCTTTAGGACACCATATTTTGGTTATCGAAAGGATGGTGATCATCTGCTCTCAGGGATTTTATTGAACCCAACACATTTGAGAGAGCTGAAGCTGCTGAATTCATTCAGAAAGAATGACAGGACAGTGGAGAGCATCTCTCAAATCTTAATGGACCCGGATTGTCGCCTTGAAAATCTCACGTTAGTAAAAAAATTTACTTTATTGTTATTAGTGGTTATTATTTATTGGAACAAACCACTAAATCTAGTATTACACTTCTGCTTCATTTGTGTTAGAAAAAAAATAATAAAACATGGACAAGCACTACTTTTCCCCTCAGAAAATGTAGAAATTTTGTTATTATTATTTTTTTATTTATCAATATTGTGTTTTGTGTTCCCCAGTTTACAAGGAATAGAAACCTTAGAGAGTTGTAAGATCTTGGCCGCAGCTCTCTGTAGCAGTTCTTGTCGTCTGCAAGAGCTAGACTTGAGGAGATGCTATTGGAGTTCTGAAGATCAGGCTCTACAGCTTCTGTCGGAGGCATTCAGACACCCGAACTTCAAAGTAACAGTTCTGAGGTAAATAAAGCAGTAAATAGCAACACAGATTGATTTCTTTAAAGCTGAAGTGTGTCATTTCTGCACGTTGAGGTACTCAAACAGTTTTTTGATAATAGTTGAGAATCAACTATCTGTGTGTTTCCCTGCATAATAATCTGAGATAATATCTAAAGAATTGCACAGTTTAGCTAGTTATAAAATACAAAGAATATTTACATTTTGAGATCACAGATGACAGTTTCTTTTAAATTTGTTCAAAATTCCACCAAGAATGCGCATCTCGTCAGTAAAGCCGCTTCTGTGATAAGTAGGTAATCTCCAGCACATGCGTTCAGATCAGAGTATGTGAGCGGAGTGGAACGGCAACAATTTCGAGTTTAATATTCACTCCGCTTCCAGTAAATTCCAGCAGCATTTACAACACAGAGCCGTAGTTCACTGACAAGCTACACAAAATCGCATTCAGAATCGCTGGCGATTCATTGCCGATTTTGAACGCAATTTTGTGTAGCTTGTCAGTGAACTGGACTCTAGGATAACCTTAGGATATGTTCCCTGGGATAAGGGAAAGAGCATGTGCTGGAGATTAACTACTAATCACAGGAGCAGCTTTACAAACTACAAAATAGTCTAGACAGGGACCATGACTAAACTCCAAAATAGCTATGACTAATGGCGTTTTTCCACTGCATGGTACGGCTCGGCACAGCTCGGCTCAGTTTGCGTTTCCACTGCAGTTTAGTACTGCTTTAGAGTGGGCGGGATTATAGACATGTCATTATAGTTAAAAAAAACTTTTTCAAGCTCTCACTCAATAAACTCCTCACACTTCAACCACACCATGGCAATCAACAAGAGGAACGTCTGTACTTCATTAACAGACCACGAAACAGCCATTATTTTGTTGTTTAAAAAATGTGCGCTCGTTGGAAACTGTTGCGTTCGTTCAAAAAATTTAATTCCACCCTCGTTGGCTGGGCTGATTTAATATAGCTGGTCTAGAATCTCGTGTCACAAGTTCAGTGACACAGGTGGTGGCAATTCTCTCCGGCAAAAAAGGGTTTACATGTCACATTTTGGTAATGGTATGAAAAAAGTATCAGGTACTGTACACAGTGGAAAACCCCCCAAAAGCGAGCCGTGCCGTACCATGCAGTGGAAAAGCACCGTAACAGTTTCACATATAAAAATATGTATAACAACATGGGTCAATTGAGTAAAAAATTATAAATACTCAGTATATTTCAAACAATCTGGAACAGACAATGCGATAGTGTTAAAAACACATTTACTCACACTTATGTGTTGCGACATTGGCCTACTGTTGGATCCAATATAGTCAGACTTAGCACTTCATCATCTTTTACTTTCAGTCTCTCTGCTTAAGCCTGTGTTGAACTATCTCATTTAAAAATGAGTCCGCAGTAAAGTAAAGCAAGCAAACAAACAAACAAAGAGTGTTTCAATGACACAATCTGGAGTTCTTTCCAAGTGTTACTCCATGTCTACACCAGACATGACTAAAGACAACAGAACCCGTTATAATCAGTGAGACTGTCTATACTGGATATGGCACAGATTCTATTTGCATCATTCTATTCGTGACATCCTTTACGTGCTTGCTCTGCTTCTGACATGAATGAGAAATGTTTCGCAACACATAGCAACAATGCTTGCATCCGTTGTAGATATACAGTGTTACGATCACAAGTAAGCCAATCCAAAACGTTTTTTCACATCTTACACTACACACCATCTTGTAATCCTCTGAGACATCTCTATGGTTTTGTTGGAGTAATCCTGTGTTTGCATCTCTTTAGCATCTTGTGAGTCAGTAGGTGGGGCTAAAGAGTCAAATATTTAGTAGTAGTAGTAGTAGTTGATTTTTTTTCTGCAGAGGCAATCTTTCAGCTTGGTTTCAATAAAATATGTTTTTGAACTAATGAGAAAGTTTTGAGTTCTAAAACTTACAGGATGTTTTTATACTACATTGACCGGTAACATGTCAAAAGATCAAGGAAAATATAACTTCTCAGTTCATGACCCCTTTAATGTGCTGTGTGCTCATTTTTAAACAAGAATTATATGAAATCTACAGCGAAAAGTTTACATGAACTCTCTTAACTCTCTTTACAGGTTGGAAATAAAGCATGAAACAGCATCAGCATTGTTCTCTGCTTTTCAAGAGAACCCTTCACACCTAAGAAAACTTGAACTAAGTTTGTTTTTACGGTTGACTCTTGGACTTCAACAACTTTTCTCTCTGCTGGCGGATCCTTGCTTCAAACTAGAGACATTGCGGATAGCTCACCCATGCTATGATAAGTAATCCAGATCAAAACCTTACAACAAACCAGCCTAAATTCCTTATCTTCTTTCTCCTGGCGTGTGTCTGAAAATTAGACTTTTTCAGACTTTTAATCTGTGACATCCAATATTATTTTCATTTTTGAGAATTGGTTGCTCTGGCTTTAAACAAAATCCACCAATAGCAATACTGACCAATATTTATATCTCTTAATGGAACAAAACCAAAAAAAATAAAAGTCAGGTAAAAACAGTAACACAGTCCATGTGACATCAGTGGCTCAACTTCAGTTTTGCAAAGCTATGAGAATACTCTGTGCACAAAGAAAACAAAAATAACATAATTTATTCAACAATTCTTCTTCACCGAGTTACGTTTTCCGCCATTTTGGAGAGTATCAAAGAATGTATTCAAGGTAATCAGTGTTGTTTACATTTGGGGGGAAAGCACACACGAACATAATCTGCGTAATCTGTGTTGTTTACGCTTAGGGGAAAGTGTGCATATGCATTGTGATACTCTCTAAAATAGCGGAAGACGGTAACTCGAGGGAGAAGAATTGTTGAATAAAGTCTTTTTTTTTTCTTTGCGCACAAAAAGTATTCTCGTAGATTCGCAAAATTGAAGTTAAGCCTTCTTAGCTCATTACTACAGGGTGAGTAATTAATGACAGAATTTTCTTTTGGGGTGAACGAACCCTTTAAAGGGGTCATCGGATGCAAAATTCACTTTTGTTGTTGTTTGAACATAAATGTGTGTTGGAAATGTGGGTACACATCCACCCTATAGTGATAGAAATCCACCCAGTGTTTTTTTTTTAAATCCCTATTTTAAAATCCCCTCTGAAATCAGGCTGTTCTGAGATTCCTGTCAGAATGATGTTGTTCTGTACAGGCCCCTCCCACGATAGTTGATTGACAGTAGCGTTTCAGCACAGACTGGACTGGTGTCTTACCTTACACCTGCCCTGACTGAACTGTCATCAGTCCGCCATTGTGTCGTCTCCGGTGCAAGAATGTCTCCGATTAAGTGATTGAGGTGTTTTGTTGTTGGATGTATTAATATAGCAGTCGCCATTTACTCCAGACATCTGAGCCACTGAAGATGAAGAGGATTAACGTTACTTTCATTCTGAAGTGAATGCGCCAATCCCCGATCTGCCTAAATGCATCTATGTTCGAGTGAATCATTCGTGATCCAGCTTCAGTAGAATTGATTAAATGGGTTTTTTATGAATCTTTGTAAATCGCCTTTCCTAATAACGTGCTAGTTAGCAAGTTCTGTGGCTAAAGTAAACAGAGGGGCAGGGTCAGCAGAGCTCATTAGCATTTAAAGCAACATGGACTAGAACTTTGTGCTGAAAACAGAGCTGATTTTGACAGGGTAAAAAGGGTGTTTTTCACACTACCATACAAATTTTAACCAAAGTATGTTATACTTTTCATTAAGACCCTAAAGAATCATATCAACTTTTGGAAAATGGGCATCCGATGACCCCTTTAAGGCATGGATTTTGTCCGCCTAATTTACCGAACCCGTTTGTGTAAGTGTAGAGGGTTTTGTTATGAGACCCTGGTGGCTTGGGTCTCATAATTGACTCTTGCTTTTAGGAGCCCTCATCATGGCACTGCAGGGCTGGGTTTGCAGTGGCTTCATTCTGCACTTGCTTATAGCATGGCGATATTGGATACGTTCCCCATAAGCATGTCAACGCAATGGGAGAGACCACCATTTGTTTGTGTAGCTGTTAGTTTCCCCGTAAGTGTGTAACCGCAATGATCGATCCCAGGTTTCATTGGTAACTGGAGCGTTTTGTTACATTCAGCAGTTTTTCTGCACATTGAATATTATTGACAAATACGGATTTGATGGGAAATATGAATTTAATGTAACCTAATAAGAAAAAATAATAACCAACAATATATTCCTATAAATGCCTTTATCTACATCATAGATAAATCACATGGGGATGTTAGGGAACATGTGATGATTAAAATAGATTAAATCACTGTACCTTTTTGAATTATGTCATCAAACATTTAGGGCCTGATAACAGTTTGCACCAGCGCAAACCCTCTTTTGGCATTAAAAAACTACTGGATTTACTAAAGACACACAGTGGAACATTAGTGATGAAAAGGTGTGGGTAAAGTTATTTTTGCAGCTGACCTTACTGCATATGCATTTGTAGGAATTTCTCTTTCAGGCGTAAAATTTATGTTTTTACCTTGCAATCACCATGCAAGGTGATTTACTGAGGTTTACAGTAGTCACTTTACTGGTATTTGCCTAATTATTTAACATCTCATTATTAGCATGTCTAAACCATTTTTAGCCTGTGCTGTTAATAGATTACACACACTTGATGATAATCGTCTCTCCTCTGACCCTTCGCTCAATTGTGTTGCTCTTGGTAGATTGTGTGAGTGTCCCAGGAATAACCATGTTATTACATATCATATAAACACTGATGAGATGGGAAGTGAGCTGAGAATGTCCACGGCTGAGAAAGACACCTAACAATGTAATGTTTTTGGTTTTTGTCTCAGTCAGTTAGATGTTGATTCTCTGGAAACTCTGGCTTCAGTTCTTGGATCTTGCAGCCTCAGATCTCTGGATCTCAGCATGTGTGGCCTGACAGATTCTTCTGTGGGGCTGCTTTCTGCTGGACTGAGTAACCCTGGCTGTAAACTGGAGATACTCCGGTGAGTCTGAACAGAAAAGATGAAAATAGACTAGAATAGTAACTAAAGGTGTGCTTTTACTGATCTTAAATATTGTACAACACTGACAGGATAGATCATGGAACGACACAAGGGAGAGAAAACACTTATTTTCATCAAAGTGGATACAGATATCAGTGAATGCTAGTATTCTCAATATTATTGAAATGTTAATGTCAAATTTACTAATTGGCATCTTATAACTAATACATGCAACATATTTAAAACAGATCATTTATAACACATCAATTTTGGCTAAAAAAGATCATTATTGTGTTAAATTAGAAGGGCACTGAGTAGACATTACAAAAAGTAGCATTAAAAATAAATTTTGATTCAAAATTGCATAAATGATAAATTGGTACATTAAAAAAAGATATTAAAACAAATTTATTAAAAAACAAAAAAATCTTACTGACCTCAAACTTCTGAACGGTAGTGTATTTCAGCACTGTATGATGTAGGAAAAACAAAAAATAAGATCCCCTTTATATGAAACAAAATAATCCCAAAAAAAAATCAACCAAAAAAACACGATTCACACATGCGTAGACAATTTCACATGCATGAAACCTAATTCACGTACACACAAAAAAAATTCACGTGGCGTGAAAAAAATATATATTCACAAAAAGCAATTCACATGCGCAAAATAAAATTATATATTCATAAAATACATTTCACAAATGCAAAACACAATTCGTAGATATACAACTGTGCACAAAAACCTTTGAATGTTTAAAATGTACGAGTGTCTGAATGTACAAATCGTCATTTACTACGAATCCACTCGGATTTGTGTGTGTGTGTTTTTGAGACTTTCCTGGCAGAGCTCTCTTCCCACGTGGGTCTGTCGTACTCGTTAGCTCAGATGCGAGCTTACCATTCAACGAATCATATCATAAGCCACCGAGAGTGCATTCAAGGAGCACGATTCTGCACACCTTTTGCGCAATATGGATTAATTAGAACGGAAATTAAACCTTTACATCAGTAATCCCATAGACAGTAAAAGAAATGGACACAGCGACCCAATTGGAACTCAATTGAGACAAGTGAAGCCCATTTTTAGCGATTTTTAGCACTTCCTTTTCTGACGTGCAGACTCAAACAAAGGAAGCTTCTGCCATTATTGTGACTTCATCTGAACATGTGCAAAACTACTCTCCTTGAATGCACTCTCAGTGGCTTATGATATGATTGGTTGAATGGTAAGCTCGCATCTGATTGGCTAAAGAGTACGACAAACCCACGTGGGAAGAGAGCTCTACCAGGATAGTCTTAAAACACACACACAAATCCGAGTGGATTCGTAGTAAATGACGATTTGTACATTCAGACACTCGTACATTTTAAACATTCAAAGGTTTTTGTGCACAGTTGTATATCTACGAATTGTGTTTTGCATTTGTGAAATGTATTTTATGAATATATTATTTTATTTTGCGCATGTGAATTGCTTTTTGTGAATATTTTTTTTTTTTCACGCACGTGAATTTTTTTTTTGTGTGTACGTGAATTAGGTTTCATGCATGTGAAATTGTCTACGCATGTGTGAATCGTGTTTTTTGCGTGAATTATATTTGAGACTAATCTGCTTCCATACTTTTCCCTGAAGATGACACACTGCAGCATCACAGAAGCAGGAGCTGCTTGTTTGGCGAGGGCTCTCTCTTCCAACCCATCACACATGCGGGAAATAGACTTGAGCATCAATCCTGTTAAAGGCCCAGGATTTGACCAGCTCCGATCCGTTTTGGAAGATCCAGCAACCCGATTAGAGAAATTAATGTGAGTCTAGAAAAATAGTAGAATATCTGTCTTTTTAATATTCTGGTAAAACTTTACAACATTATTAAAAAGAAACATTGTTTCTGTTAATATTATTTAATGGATCTGAGCTAAGATGAACAGTTGTATTTTATTAACTAAGAGTAACGAATAGTAATGAATAATTTAACAAATGTATTGTTCATTGGTAGTTAACATTAGTTGATGCATTAACTAACATTAATTAATGAGACCTTATTATAAAGTGGTATAAAGTAAAGTAATTTCTCTTCAAATTTGACTCTTTAACATTTTACCGACAGTGTGGACGGCCTAGAGGAGCAACGTGACATGGAAACTCTACGACAATGTTAGTCTGCTGCTTTCTTCTTAAATTTGATATTGTGAAATCGAATTGTGCGATCATAACACTTTATTTTCATTTTCAGATGCGTGCCAGCTGACTTGGGATCCAAACACCGCTTCTTCAAGTGTGCAGGTGTCAGAGGAAGATAAGGCTCTTGTAAAGTATCGCAGAAACCCAGAACCTGTTCCACATCATAAAGAAAGGTTCATAAATCAAAACCAAATCATGAGTCGGGAAGGTCTTAGCGGCCGTCATTTCTTCCAGCTGGAGTGGTTTGGCAGGTGGGCCACTATTGGAATGGCCTATAAAGGCATAAGCAGGAAGGGAAGTTCAGCAGCCTGTAGCATTGGACTTAATAATAAATCCTGGGGCATTTTTGTTACCACCCCCTTACCCAGATGTATTGCTCTTCATGGAGGAGTAGAGATGCGGCTTCCAGACTGCTCACCCTGGAGAGTCGGAGTCTATCTGGACTGGGCAGCAGGAACTCTGTCCTTATACGACACCACAGGTGACAAGGCTGAACTCATCCACACTTTCCACGCTAAGTTCACTCAGCCTCTCTTTCTGCTGGTCAGTATTACTGCTGGAGTGAAGATCTTACCGGACATGCCTCCTCCTGTCTGTGTCCATGACCACGATCCCTGGGATATGTTCAGGTGCTACAATGACTGTAAGGGATGTAACGGATCAAAGGCTTGATAGATAAACCAATGTGCTCTCTGAATATCTGATGATAGTGTTTGTATCCATGCTCATCTGGATTCATTAAATGTACTTAGACAGAGAGAGCAGTTGATCCACTAGAGGGAGACATTCTCTTATAAAACCTGATCTTAAAGAAAATGCACATTCTGTCATCATTTACTCATCCTAGTGTCATTCCAGACCTGTATGACTGGCTTTCTTCTGTGGAACACAAAAGAAGAAATTTTACAGAATACAAACCGTTTTGGTTCCCACTGACTTCCACTGTGTGGACAAAAAACACTATGAAGGTCAATGAGAACCAGAACTGTTTGGTTCCTGACATTCTTTAAAATGTCTTCTTCTGTGTTTCACAGAAAAAAGTAAGACATACAGGTTTAGAATGACATGAGGATATGGGTAAATGATGACCGAATTATCATTTTTGGGTGCAATATTCCTTTAAGATCAACGCGGCATAAAGTCAGTTACACAGGTTTGCAATAACATGAGAAAATTATGACAGACTTTTTATTTTCATTCATCAACTGTCCCTTTAAGTACAGAGAGGTGTTTCTTACCACAGTGATCTGAAACGAATATTTTACATTTTTACTGGATAGGTCACATTAATAACTCCAACCTACAACATATTTGCTGAATGAAATCCAATGCTAGTTTCTAATTCATTTATTTATTTTAATTGCAACCGATTTAACATCTCACATGTAAAAGATATTATTTTATGCCTAATCCTGATTTCCACTTTTCCACTCCTTTGTAGATTGTAAGTTAAAAATAATAATAATAATAATAATAAACTTTATTTTATATAGCGCCTTTAAAAGTAGCATCTCAAAGCACTTTACATAAAAATATGAAATTAAAAGATACACATAACAGTGCAGGCAGTAAAAAACTAATCAAAAAAAAAAATATATATATATAATAACAAACAAAGTAATCACATAAAAGCTATCCTAAAATAGTATGTTTTAATAGTATGATGCTATTTTAAAGATCATTATTTTGTGTATTTGGTGTAATAGAATATGTTGATATGCTTTAATGTTCAGATACTGTAGATTATTGTAGTTCCTCTATGCCCCGCCTCTCTCAAACGCATAAAGCCCCTCCTTCCGACAAGCGCAGTCTGCTCTGATTGGCCAGCTGACCCAGTGCATTGTGATTGGCCGAACACCACAAGCACGGAAATGTAACGCCCCTTTCCATAAGCGCAAGCTTCAGCTTTCAATATAAATGCAAAGACAGTAAATAATGTCCTTAGTTTTACCATCAGTTCAAGCCCGAAAGGGGAACAGAGACAGACACAGTGATGAAGCTTGTATGTATTTGCAGTACACAAGCCGTGATTAAAAGCTGACTCCACTGATGCAGAGGCGTAGTAATAGGGCAGGCAATTGCCTGGGGCCCCACATTTTGAGGGGGCCCCGACAACTGACCATTTGAACAATCGGAAATGTCATTATTAATATAACATGGAACAATATATCTGCATCTCCCCTAGGGGGCCCCCTCTCGCATTACGCTGGATGCGCTTGTTTTTGTTTTTACTTGCCCGACCGGACAAATAACTTGATTAGACATAAGTGATGAGCGTAAAAGCACACATAAAGAAACTCAGAAGAAACACACTTGAGGTAAAAATTCTAAATGTTTAGTTTACACCAAAAATGATATATTTAATTAACAAAAAAAAAAAAACAAACAAATTCAAAAAATGGGAGCAGAAAATATAAAAACAACACATACAGAGTGCATGCATTACCGAAGTCTAGTCTGGCTCTTTCACTGCATGATTCAGTCTATTAAAATACATTCAGAATGATCACAAATTCAAAACATGGGAGCAGAAAATGTAAATTTTTATACCACTTCATATAGTCAATCAATTTCACATGAAGAGTCCGTTTTTTTCCTCCAAAAATGACCATGATTATAAATGTAGTATTTTTTTACAACAGTTCAATACACTAGAAGTTAATTAAGAGACCCGTATTGCCTGTTTTTGCACTATTTCGACAACATAAATAATTCCAAACAAAGCCACTTATCTTTAATAGAGATCAGTGGTCACAGAGCTATTTGCATCTCTGATCAACATGACAGTGTTTCGTTCCTGAATGAATCAAACATTTAAACGATTAATTTCAATCGCAGTGACTCACTTATTAGCAGTGACTTGCTGCCACCTACTGGAGGTTTTAATTTCACATTTAAAGTACCTTTTTATTATTTAAATAATTTCAAATATCAGTATTGAACATTTTATGTTTAATATATCAAAACATTAATTATGTATTTGTAAAAAAAAAAAAAAAAAAAAAAAATAGGCCTTTGTAAAGGTAAATAAAAATATGCAGATTTAAGTATTTAAAAGCTGATAGAACACTGATGAAAATATTACTTCAGATTAAATTGTTACTGTTAATATTAAGATTGTACTGTTTCTTCAAGATTGCATTGTACAGTATTGTATCTTCTGCCATAAAGATGAAGACTGATATTTTGTTAAAGAATAAGCACTTTGTTTTAAAAAAAGAAACAATTTATGTTCTATTATATGTTTTAACTTCTTTTTGTATGTTGTATATATATATATACTCTATATATATATATATATATATATATATATAAATAAAACAAAATAATCTTTTCGAAGGGCCTGGTATTTTAATTTTTCCCTGGGGACCCCACTTCATCTTGGTTCACCTCTGCACTGATGTGACACAGTCTCTCTCTCACGCGCGCACACACACACACACACACGACGAGATCAGGGACGGACTGGGAGTGAAAAACGGCCCTGGATTTTCTCCCAAATAGGCCCAACACAACTACAAACACTAACTAACAACACAAAAAAAAAAAGCATCCCTGTCGTATTTATGGCAAATAACATCACAAAACCCATGGTGACCCTGCTGACAAAAACAATAGAAACCATCAAAAAAAAACTAACAAAACAAAATAAAAAAACCACTACAAGCCATCAACTTTTAACCATTAAAACCATTAAATAATGGTATCATGTAGTGTGTTTTTTGGAACATATTACATTAGAATGTAATGGTTTTAACAAAAGCCACCAACAGAAGGCGACCCATTAACAATAGAGACCAACAGGCACCATTACAGTTTCCATTAAAACCAATACAATTTCATTATAACCAGTAAAACCATTACAAATTATATGTGATGGTTTCTATTTTTTTTCAGTAGGAGATTGAAATAAATGTATTATTGTATGAACTAAAATACTTGAATTCTATAGAAAAAAAGCAGAATACAATAATAAGCATCAATTTCATTCAATTCAAGTTTATTTGTATATCGCTTTTTACGATCAAATCAACCTGCAAAGCAACTTTACAAAAATTAGGTTTCTACATATTTAGAGTAGCTTATCATGGTGACTGTCAGTTCATGTGCATATGGCAGAAATGTTCAGAAAAATCAATAAAAGACGTAAACAAACAGATGATTAACACTATTAGCAGCAATTATGCAATCAAACTTGTGTGTGGTGTAGTTCTGTATTGACAATAATAAGCATAAACCTAGAATCTAGAAACCTGAAACAACAGAATTATTCTATTTGAGTATTCAGATGTCTCTCTCTGTGTGTGTGTGTGTGTGTGTGTCATGTTAATCAGACTTATCACCTTTCATTTTTTTTTTAACTCAATAGGCCTCTCTCAAATGTAACCCATTGTAGAATCACTGCTGTCCGTTTGTGAATGAATGGAATATTCATGTCAGACAATGTGAAGTAATAAAGAGCAGTGAACGTTTGGACTAGGGGTGTCCTGGGATTTTAATATAATGCTCATAGGCTACATGCTCTGTAGAAGGGATGGGTAACTTTGATAGTGACGAGGGCCAGCATTTTCACATCCACACACCTTTTACATCGTCTTACTCAATTTCCTTTTTACTGAAGGAAATTAAAGTATAATTAATGTAATTTGTTTTTAAAGATTTTATTAACTATAAAACTTGTGCAGTTAAGCTAATTCAGAAGGAAAACTTTGCTGTCAGTTGACAGCAATATCACACCAACAAGTAAACAAAATCTCAATTTCATTGTCTGTAAATTTGCAACAAACAAATGTACAGAGGTCCTACTTTTTATTACAGAACATTCTCAAAACAACATAAGAGGACAGTTAAAAATGGGCTTATTAAAAATAAATAAATAAATAGTTTTTCCAAATGGTACCATAAAATAACCTTAATTTAATAAATTAATTTAATAAATTTAATATATATATAAAAAAAAAATACAATAAAAGACAATAAATAAAATTTAAGCGCTTTAAAGACCTTTTAAGACCTGCACTTCACATTTCAGCCTTTAAAAATTTTTAAGAAAAGGGAAGAGTCAAAAGTATCAATTATTATATTTATTTAAAAATTACTCTATTATTAATCAATTATATTAAATTACATAAAATTATCTTAGTGTCTTAATTGTTTAGATTTTTATAATGCATTAGCTTTTTGTCGATCCACTGGTTCACATTTAAAAATATGTAGCAAAAATAGCAGACGGGCTTACTGAAAGAGCAAATTCATTCTCTGCCAGTAGGTGTCACTTCCGGAACTGGCAGCTTCCCTGGTAACCGCAGAACAAGCAGCCCGCCTGACTTTGAAACGTGCAGCGCTCAAGTTTATTCAGTGAATATATTGCAATTCTTGTCTTTTCTGTCCCCAAATTCAATACCTCTTATAATTAAGACTTTCTGTATCATTTTAGAGTTTACATGGCCTTAAATTTAAAGATTTAACTTTTAATTTTTATTTAACTTAAATTTAAAATTTAACATTTCTGTCATGCATTTGGCAAAAAGCTTTTGTTGACAATGTGTTTTACCTTTGAACTTTGAGGTAAGTGCAACTCTGGCGTCCCCGTTGTTTGTGCATAGCGGTGTGATGACGATTTAAATAACAGATTTCCAAACACTCCAGACATATAAGTATCCCCTTGAACTTGGTAAAAAGATAATCTGTTTACCATCTTGACTGGAAAATGCTGTTTTCATGTTCAGTTTTTCATTTATTATTTGCTAATAATAGTGAATGTTTACATTAGAGTGCACGTCCTACTACACCGAAGGAGCGGCTAGAAACTAGCCACCTCTCCTGGTTGGAGACAGTATTATCATCATAAACTCAAAGCAATCTTTACCATTTCAGACTTACATATTTTAAAATATTTTCCAAGTCAAAATGATCCAGTAGACGGCTGTTGGTTTCATTAGCGCCCCTTTTTGTCCGCTGTCAACGTCACTTTATTTGATACTTTCTCTTTGATGATGAATCAGTCAGGCCGACGGCCGTTGGATGGACAACCGTTCTGGATTTCTCCAGAACATCCAGATGGCCAGTCCGCCCCTGGACGAGATACTCTACACGACGCAAAACCCTGCATTTGAACAGTCACTGGCAAATACTTAAATTATTAAAAAAAAAACATATTTACAGTAGCTGATTCATATTAAGCGCCAGATTGTCATAGCACAGTCGCAACTGACACATTTTTTTTTTAGAAATAGCCTTTGCACAGCCAGCCTTGTAGGCTACTCTCCCAGGTTCACAAAACTGTCATCCATAAAATGCGTTGCACAAATTCGAACATCTGGGATGTGCTGTTCTGTTGTAAATGAATTTTAACCAATGATTCCTCATTTCATCTACTTTCGGAAGGCCAAATAAAGTGCTTTTGCTTTCGCACAGAAACACACATCGTCTCCCTGATATGGCTTCATACAACACTACTGAAACCACACCTTCTTTCTTTAGATGAACATTTGGGTGGCATTATGCAAATATTATTCCACATCGTGACATAGACTTGTGGGGGCGTGTTTGAAAGAGGCGTTTTAGCCCGGTCTGGATCAGCCTTCTCTTTTCGAGAGAATAAATCCTTTTGTGGGAGACTTTGAGCTTTGTAACTCTGCAGATTTTATACATGCACAAATAGCTACGTAACACACTTAAGAAAAGGAAAAATAGAAATTGCATCATAATACCCTTTAAATTACACATTTGAATGCTTCATTTTGTCATTAAAACTGAAACTTTTAAACCTTGACGAGATCATTTTGACTAGAACATTAAAGCTCACTGACAGTGGCTATATATATATATAAATTGGAAAAAAAAATCATTATTGTATAAGTATTATACATGAACCGTAACTGCTGTTTAGCAAACTGCTCAACTAAAGCCTTCTAAATTTAATTTCCTAAAGCTTAATTTCACTGAGGATGTGCTGCCTGTTCTTAAAGATGTGTCCTTCCACTTCATTCAGAGACTTCATTCATGCTTACGGTTGTTTCTCACTGAAGGAATGTAATTATAAAAAAAAAAAAAAATAAATACGCTAATTAACATTTACTTCTCAGGTGCATTTAAAAAAAACTTGTCAAGCAAATGTCTGGGTCATTTCACCCCAAAATTAAAAGAAAGAAACGGCTAATTATTTTACTTAAAGAAAATAAAGTCTTATTTGGACCATTAAGATTTTCTCATTTTGACAAGGCTATGGAGAACGCCATCAGTGTGACAGGTGTCTGATGCATGTGTTTGAATGCGACAATGTCTTTGGCTGACAACAGTCTGTGATGTCTCTACCGGTGCACGGTCAGTATAAAAGGGCACCTATAGTACATGTCATCAACTTCTTTGCCTGAGGGACACAAACAGGCAGGCCCAAGGCATGGCAACGACATGCAGTGTTTTGTTCCACTTCCCAGGGAAACAGGGTTACATTTGTAACCAAAATGTTCCCTTTCGAATGGGAACTTGTGCTGCGTCTGATAAGAAACCCACTGCACCATGCCAAGGGGATTGACTGCCAGATCAGCTGTGACAAGCAGTCAAATAAGAACCCAATTTAGATTTGAACCAGCAGAATTGTCAGTGACAATATTCCCTACTGCTGCCACTACCCAAGCTTCACGCCCTATGCAAGGAAAGTCCCAGACTTAAAACCTCCCTCCCTTCTTTACCGGGCCAGGCAATTCAGTGCCCATCCCAAGGGCAGAGCTCCAAGCCTGGTAACACTAGCCTTCAATACTAGACATTAACTTTAACGGAATACTGGATCAGGGAATAAAATTAATTTCCCAGCCTGTCACTTTCTCTAAGGGGGTGCAACCTTCCTACTTTGGTAGAAAGGTGCTTGCACTCTGCTGACTATAGGCAGAATCTCCAGAAACACCTGAAGGTTTGCCAAGAGGATGGGATGCTAATAAGCCAAAAAGGACACTTCTCATCGGCGCTCAGAGATGTGATGTCCTGGGGGAGCTGAGGACTCAGAAATGACAACCCTCGAGCAAGAGGGTAGTATCACTCTACACTCAACCCTAAAAGATACTCACCAAGTGGAGCTCATCAAGCATGAGCTACCACTACTCAATGAATATGTCAGGAGGAAGTGACACCACAAGATGCACCAAGCTCATAAGTGTATACTCAAAGTGATCCAAATAGTGGGATGGATATATTTACACTGAACTAAGAGGAACTGCAATTCAAGGGGAGCCAGTGGAGAGCTAGGCTACATCATTCAGAAACTGCAGTCGCTAGACAAGGTGTCAAAATTTCAGCACTCCAGATGGTGTCTACCAGCAAGAATACAGACTGGTCTGAGCTTCTCAGGTCCACAATGCTGGCTCCAACCCTAGTCAACAAACCTGGGCTATGCTATTCACAGGGAGCGGAGGATCATATAAAAATATCACAGGCAAGGGACTTTGATCAGGGTTGGAGCCAAACTCTGCACCGCACTGGCCCTCCAGGGGAGCTTTGAATACCCTGGTTTAAAATGTTTGAGGGACCAGCTGACGTCCTAGGTGTCACGCTAAGCTTCTCACAGGGAGCGGACCCCATTTAAATCTAGGAGAGGGGGAACTTCATTACTATTCCCTGCATAGGCGACCCCAATATTTGAGGGAGGCAGCCTCAATAGGCGACCCCAATATTTGAGGGAGGCAGCTTCAACCTAAGCAACATGAAGAAAATTCCTACTTAACTAACCACAAAATATGGAAACGAAAACAAAACACCAAGAACAGAAAAACACAAGGATAAAAAAAAACAACACCAAGACACAACAAAACGAAAACCCAACACTAAGACACGACAACCATGAAGAGAAGGGAAACAAAAACCAACCCAAACACAAGGGAGCCACCTACTTAAAGGGATAGAGCACCCAAAAATGAAAATGGTATGTTTATCTGCTTACCCCCAGGGCATCCAAGATGTAGGTGACTTTGTTTCTTCAGCAGAACACTAATTATGATTTTGTAACTTCAGCCGTTGCAGTCTCTCAGTCTACAATGCTTGTCAATGGTCACAGAATCTATGAGAGAAAAAAAAACATGCACAGAAAAATCCAAATTGAACCCTGCAGCTCATGAATCACCTCTCAGGTCATGCTTACTCCTCCTCGCATCATGGCTTTTCTATCTTACTCCTAGAAGGAGGAAGAGCGCAAGATGCGACAATCACCTTTTGGCCCTGTCTTCAGTCCTCAGCACTAGACGAACCAGGCCCTGCTTTTCCCTTTCTTTCCGATGTCAGCCAGGTTCAGCCACAATGTCTCTCCATGGCCACCGTTGCTGCCATCAATATCTGTCTGTTTAGTGGCCCAAAGGGTGAGATCTGTGGTGTGGTGCAGCTCAGCCACCACCACAGGGGACAGACCCTGACCCTGACCCAGTTCTTTCAGCAGATCAGCCTGTTATGCCTGTAACACAGCCATCGTGTGTAAGGCCCCACTGGCCTGACCCACTGCCACATATGATCTGCCATTCAAACAGGATGTTATCCATGCTCACGACAAATTAATGCGGCCTGAATATGGTTCATAATCTCTCCACCTCAGACTCACGGTAACAGGGTGGTTATGTCCAGACAGAAATCGCTCCTCATAAGTGGGACGGTCTGGCTGGGAGGACTCCATTGCTTCTTTTTCCTCCTCAGCCACATCATCCTCCTCCTGGGTTGATGCCAGTAGAGCGCTGTCTGCTGGATCGGAGGATGTCAAAGAAAGAACAAGGCTAATGACATGTACTTCAGGCACGCTTTTAAACTGACGTTCACACCAGTACTGACACCATGAACTGATGTTGACCAATGAAACTGTCGGATTTAAACACGTGCTTCAGATACTGGTCACACTGATGGTGTTACCCATAGTGTCTTGTCAGGCATAGTGCAAGTTCCCATTCTAAAGGGAAATCATTCGAATTGTTTTTTATAAAATTATTTCAATTATCCTTTTTTAAATCATTGTACTTGACATTTTTATTTTGTATTACAGTTATAAGAATTTATTGAGAGTAATGGGAATTACTAAAAACACTATATGTATTATATTAAAGAGAATTTGGGATGAAATGTGCATGAAGTCACACTATAAATAATAGTAGGTCCTTAAACTAGGCTTAAATTTCCATATACACTGCATATTTTGAATATTTATTAATTTATAGGGATGAGGATTTATAGGATATTTTTAGATCATTTTATTTGCATGCATACAAATGACCTTGGAAAGGAACAATCTAGAGGGAGAAAAGAGATCAAACATCTTGGAAGTGGACTTTGGGATGTTGATGTGTGTTTAAATAGACACTACATTGTGAATCTTCTACCCTAATTGGGTTGGATACTGTGGGCAGAAATTGAAGTGGCATTGCAGGAGAACTCCCCAAGCTCAGCCACGATCAGCCCACAGTATCTGTGTCACCATGCCTTCGTTTATCAGTGTCCGTCGGCTTTTGCTGAGTAGTTTGTTTTTGCTGTGTGCACCATATATCACCTGTCAGGTCTAATGGGGGGCAGTGAGGAGGACATATGGATGCACAGCATTCCCTCGAGCCTCTCCTCTCCTCCTCCAACCAGAGTACAGATGAATCCTCTTACAATGAAATCCATACAGCACTGAGGGAAAACTTGAGGTTAATTGATCTATGAGGATCAGATACTGCTATGCTACAGTTTAAGTGGGCTACTATTGAATTGTATTGTTTAAATATTCACAGTTAAACACATCCAAAGAAACACATGAGATTTTTCACACCGTTTGTCAAGGTTGTTTGAAGGGGTGAAGGGATGAAGCAAGGACCTGATTGTGCAGAGAAGATGGCTATTTATTAGCCCAAAAAAACAAAAGACAACTCCATGGGGGATAAAACACTACCGGCAACTTGACCGGACAGGAACAGGCAAGGTACATGATGACAAAAAACTGGCACAGGACTGCAAACACAAGGAGAATAATTAGGGAGCAAACAAGGCAGGTACCAAGGGAGGACAGGTGGGTCAAATTAACCAATAATCAGATAACAAGAAGGGCGGGGACAAGACAATAGACATGAGAGCACATGACACACAGAAACAAACAAAACAAAAGCCATGTGACCGACACAAAACCAAAACACAAGCACATGACCAGCAAAACAATCACAAGCCATGTGCTTGAACAAAACAAGATGGGAACATGCAGCTAATGAGAACACTCATAAGCCATGAGTTCACACAAAAAATGACAACAAGAAAGCACGCAGCACAAACAAGAAACAACACACCCGATAAAAAGAACAATACAAAACATGATATGAAAGCACATAGCCATTAAAAACATGAACATGGAGTGGGGGAGGGGTTAGGAATATGCAATCAGGTAGCGACTTCAAATAAGGGGGTAATAATTTGGCAGGGGTCGAAACTGGGCACAACATCTGGATCCGAACACCACGCTCCAACATGAAAGAAGGAAACAGGCATGCAGACGAGAGAGTGCACAGATCGAGCACACTCGAAGCCATGAAAACAAGACATGACAGGACATCAGGGGCATGTAACATGAAGTCGGATTAGCAGGCTAGCCAGGTAAATTTCAGTTTGGTTTGCATCAATCCTGGGTTTTAGGTACCATGAAAGTGGCTTGGCTTTTAGCTGTGTTCATTGCCATAGTAACTAAAGGCCGGGACACACCAAGCCGACGGTTGTGCTAGTTTGTTTGGTGTGTTCCACTCATCGGGCTTATGTAATGACTACGTGACCTTACATGTTGGTTTTGTCAACTCGAAACTAATCCTGTAACTCTGAATTTGTTCACCTACCATCATGGTACAGGCACAAGGGCTCTGTCACAAATCACAAGTAAACTAGACTGAAGTGACAGAACCCTGACAACGTTAAATTCTGTTGAGGGCTGTTAGATTTGCTGAGCACATCATATCTCAACCTCTGACAGAAATCTTTTGGGAATGTATATTCATTAAAGGAATAGTTCAATTTTCTGAACATTTTTTTTCAGCCCCAGGCCATTCAAGATATAGATTAAACCTCATAAAACACATAAAAAAATTTAAAAAACCAACAATTCCATCACTATCCTCAGCATTGGATGCTCTGCAGTAAATGGGTGCCGTCAGAATGAGAGTCCAAACAGCTGATAAAAACATCACAATAATCCACAAGTAATCCACACCACTCCAGCCCATCAGTTATCATTTTATGGAGTGGAAAGGTGTGTGTTTGTAAGAAACAAATCCATCATTAAGGTTTTTTAACTTCAAACTCTTGCTTCTCTCGCTTCCTTCAGTGAAAATGTCCATGCTCTCTTGTCCTCTAACATCTACATCCATTATATTTGGTCAAAACTGTTTTGGACCGTTTTCACTTGTAAATGGTGATTGATTGTGCATATTTCTCTCCTGATTCAGACTAGATGATGTGGCGTGGATTGTTGTGATGTTTTTATCAGATGTTTGGACTCTCATTCTGACGGCACCCATTCACTGCAGAAGATCCATTGGTGAGCAACTGATGGAATGCTGCATTTCTCCAAATCTGTTCCCATGAAAAAAAAAAAAAAAAAAAAAAAAAAAAACAAAAAAAAAACACTAATCTACATCTTGGATTCAGCAAATTTTTATTTCTGGGTGGACCATTCCTTTAAAGTAAATGTATTCATGCATTAATTTATTACCTTTTTTCTGCATAAACACTGTTTTAATAATATTAATTTATTATTATTATTAAAGCAGTGTTTATTATGATTATATTATTATTATGCAATATTTTTATTCACAAAATAAAACAAATAAATAAAATGCTCAATTTAATTTTTTATTTATTCATTTACAGGAAACTTGTTCTAAACTGTAGCTCATAATGTGGCAACAGTATGAATTTTAAATCGATCTTCTTTTGATAGCCTGCATGTGGTCATTATTTTAATTTATATTCCCTTTGTATTTAAATAAACAAGCAAGCAAGCACGCGCGTTTATGTTATGTGATTCCCAGATAAACTCGTACAAACTAAGAATGAAACATTATAACATGCTAAATGACTTTTATACTCATATATCTGTATATTCGTGTCAAACATGTCCTCTCACAATGGTAATTATTGTCATTTTTATAGCGTGATATTTACCATTGATAAAGTGTGTGGTCTGCGGTGGCCGAAGGGACCCCGGAAACGCGCCGCTCGCGTCGCCAGCGCGCTGCAGATCCAGGAAGCGGAACGAATGAAGTTCATTTCTCACAGCTGGTGATGGCGGATGCTGTCGAAATAGAGACCATGAAGAATTATAACTTAGCGTTTGAGAGGATAGACCCGAGCATTAGCCGCTACCCCTACTGTATTGTATGGACGCCCATCCCCGTGTTATCGTGAGTGTTCTCGCCTCCACTGAGGCTTTTGCTTCATGTTGATGTTTTGGATTCGATTCAGTCCCGTAAGAAAGAGGTCTGTGTTTATGATGGATGCATTACACCAAACATTACACCAGCTAGCGATACGTCGCGTCGCCGAGCAATTGCGGTGGCAGCGACCAGGTATGTCGCGTCGCGTTATCTGCAGTGTAAAAAGGTTTCTTATACATTAACTGATTTCCTGATAAGAAAAACCTGGTCGCTGTGTTCAGTGGAGGAGTTCCCAGAAGGAAATAAAATTCTGACATCATTTTCATGTTGTTCCAAACCTGTATGACTTCGTTCCCTGGAACACAAATTCAAATATTCGAACACTGAAGACACGCTCTTAGAATTATTTCTATCCTTCGATACAGTAATACTGGATGGGGACTGGAGCTGTAGTGCTCCAAAAATGACAGAAAGTAGTCAGAATTCATGTCATACAGGCCTACTGAGTCTTCTGAAGTCACGTTGTAGTTTTGTGTGAAGAAACGAAGGAACTTTAGACTGTTAGGCTAAAACTGGACGGGTTTGTAATTAATAAATTAAAACAAGGTGTGAGAAAACAGGTCGGAATATAATTAAGTCACCGTTTTCATATGATTATCATTGATATGAAACTTGCTGTAACAAATCGTGACAAATATTTGAATGCACCAGGGTTACATTGTCATGGAAATCCTGAAAGTATGAGGACATTTTTTTTTTTTTACATTGCATTTTCCAAGCATGTAGAAAAGTCATGAAAATGAATCAAATCCTAAAAATTCATGGAAATTTTCTGTAGTAAATTTCATGATTTCTAAACCATTTAATTGGCTAAAAATTAGAGGTGCACGATAAATATCTGCCGATAATTCCATCAGGTGAGCTGAACGTGGATTTGCGCAGCTTGTCAGTTAATGTCCCTATCAGGATCAGTAAACTGAACGATTATTTTTCGAGCGTTCAGGGGGAAATCTTTTAAGGCTCACACCAATGAGTTATCAGATGACTATGAAGAGAACCAGCTGTTACTGAAAGTGATTCCAGCGATAATGCTCCTTTGTCATGATCGGTTATTATAGATATTTATACAATGTTTTCTCTTCCCTTTACTAAAAGTAGTGTGGAATTACCATGATGCAGTGATGGTTTTATTTTATCTGTCCCTGTATGGTGCTGAATCCTGATCCACTGTAATTTACACCTGGGTAAAAAGCGTACAGGGGGAAATAAATCAATACATCATCAAACCAATAACATACATTATAAATCATTACAACAATAAATCAAAAACAAAAACTACAATTAATATCAGTAAATCTATAACATACATTATAATTTATGACCATTAGTTAGCAAACACGACACCTTCGTTGAATCTTTGACGCATTTGTCCTGGGATGGAGCTTGAGTTCACTAACTTCAGCCATTATGTTCTGGTCTCAGAATCCGAACTCCTTCTGATAATCACATATGCTGGGATGAATCTGATTATGGCTGATCTTAAACCAGTCTCCTGGTGTCTTCCACTGCAGATTGTCTCAGTGTGAGAGTTCCTCGCCCCATGTTGTCGTCTTCTTCTGCTGTATTTGGGTCGGCGGCTTGCTCTGTAGGACACTTGGTGATAAATATGCACACAGGAGTATATCTGGGGTGCCGGCGTATGCCCTACTCCACTTCACACACCCCACCGGGGCTGTCCATTCATATTGCACCCCTGAGAGCTCTGCTGATAATAATTTTTTAATCATTTTGTCAGGAATTTTGGTCTTGTGTCTAATCCGCTTCCTTATCTGGTTGTCCTTTATTGTTGGTTCCAAAGCCAAAATAACATGAATATGAATCAGCAGGGGAAGCTGGATTTTGGCCAGGTGTTTGATATTGAAAAGGGCATTCTCCAGCATCAAGCCTTGTGCTTTTAACTGTCCTCCCCAAAACACACAAGTTTATGTGTATTTCCATACTTGTGAACGATTTCAGATAACAGTTGTTGTTGTTTTTTTGGCAATTTCCTCTTGGAAATGGCTCTAGCCATGCAGATGCAGTACGTGAGGGATAATGTTCTGTCTGTTATCATAAAGTGAATCCTCATGCTAAGTGTAAGGTCTTGTAGCACCCTGAAGGTTTTATTTTACGTTATGCCGGACTGTGCTCAAAAAAAAATATTTGGGCTTAAATTTAAGATTTATGTATTTGAACTGCATATAAAACTCCCATTCATTTGGATTACACAGTTTCCACATGAATAAACTAATAAACCTAATATGATGCATATTTGTCAATCATACACAAATGAGACAGGTAAGATTTCTGAAATAGTGCTAATAAACTGAATGTGTTTTCAATACAAAATAACCGTGCTTATATATTTATTATCAATATTTCAATTTGTTTTAGTCTCATTTATTTTAAGTAATTGATTATTGGCTGTTTCACAGTCAGCCATATTACAACATGTTTTAACTGTATGAACTTAATTTTCACAATGAACATTCTAAGCAATGTGAATAAGTATGATTATTTAAATAAAAAAGATCTAAATAGTTAAACTATGCCATAATTTTTTGAGTACAGAAATCTGAACTGTTTTATTCAAAATATTTGTGTTGTAATAGATGGACATTTTATTAATAAATAGCAGTTATTACAGACAATGCAAAAAATGATGCAACAAGAATTTTATTTTAGGTTACTTTCTTGTTTGTTTTTTCATCATTTTATTTTTTGGACCCCAAAAACTTTAGTTAATCCAATGATTAAAAGGCAGTATTTTAAGTTATGGGCAGTATCTGCCTCTTAAAACTGAAGGCAAACATTTATGCTGATAGACAAAAATCTATTAAATACAGAAGTTGCAGTGAGATGCACGTTTACGTATTCTCAAACAAATGTTAATTTATTTTAACAACAACATCTCAAACAAATGTTAATTTAGTAAAAATATGAACTCTGATTCATATGGCAGCTAACTGACAGTGACAACAGCAGAAGAGCATAAATTAAGGCAGTAAAATGTAAAACAATGATAATATTTTAATAATAATGACCACAATATATTTTCAAGCCGCATTGCATGCTGGAAGCTTGCACAATATTGTTCAGCGTAAAATGTTTGTTCAGATGACTCAATTCAGGAAGTTGGGAGAACATTTGTACATGTTGTGAACAAACACTTGAGTATCTAAGTAAGGTAAACAATATTCAGTATTGTTCAGTTCTCATAACACATTAAACTGACTATACTAATGAAGAACAAAAAGCTATAAAATAAACTTTCAGCAGATATGCATGTTGACAAAGAAAATAAATATAAGCATTTTAAATTTTTTCGTATTGATCATATTCTTGTTTGCGGCAAAATCAAGTCTTAAGACAGAATGTAGCGTGTCATTGTAGATTTGGTTAATAGCAGTTATTTGCTTAATTCTTTCAGATGGCTGTTTCCATTCATTGGCCACATGGGCATCTGCACCTCCTCAGGAGTGATCCGTGATTTTGCAGGTCCATACTTTGTCTCAGTAAGTACATGCATTATTATAACCAGTTGGTTATATAAAGGGTTAAATGCACGTTGCACGTCACCTCTGTCTTTCAGAGCAAGCACACACTGCCACTGAGAAATTCGTGACTCAGAAGGTTTGCCCTCCAATGTAAGAAGCACCTATTAAACCTTTATTTAAGCATCGTTGAGTATCACTGAACATCTTTTGCAGCAGCTTTTCACAGTGGAGAGAGAACTCATGCTTACGGTTGCCAGATTGCATAAATTGAGTAACTCTGGGAGTGCTTCCAAACCGTGCAGGTTTAAACCTATCATTGGATGGTTTGGATCTCTTTCAATCTGGCAACAATGAGCTTGTTAGAAGCCCATGGAGGCTTGTTACTGTGAGACGCCTGAGCTGTGTTATAAATGACCTGTGTTATGTAGACTGGGCTGGACTATCCTGCTGTCTGACCTCAACAATGTCAAACCTTTTGTTGACATAGAGGCCTTTTAAAGTTTGTGGCTGGTTTCAGTTAAGAACGCTCCTCTAGATAAAGGTCCTCTCTATAATTTGATGTGAAGTTTTGTTCATAAGCAATGGATCTTTTTTTACTAGAAATCACTGGAAAGTTCTTCCTTGGTGACCCTGTACGAGCAAATCCTGATGTTTCCGAAAGAAAACCTGTGCAAAAATGTGCAGACCATGATCCACGTACATGTTTCTTTTTAAACCTTTTATATCTATTTATATACTATCTTTGATGTTTTGAAGAAAGCTGGTAACCAAACAGTTCCATACAAATGGAATTCAGTGGTCACTGTTTGGTTATCAGCATTCTTCAAAACATCGAAGATAGCATTATAAAAGATTTTAAAAAGAAACGTGTACATCGATCAGTCATTTACAATAAGATCTATAATATGTATTTAGAAAATAGATTTTAAATAAGCCGTCTTTAAAGGGGTAGTTCAGAAAAATGTTGTTAACCAAATAGTTGCTGGTAGCCATCGACTTCCAAAAATACTGTGGAAGTCAGTGGCTACCAGCATTCTACAAACTTTCTTCTTTTGAGTTCTACAGACGAAAGAAAGTCATACAGGCTTGGAATGTCAAGTAGTTTGTTTTCCAGTTTATATAATATACTTAATAGAATATATTGTTGAGAAGCAACACTGCATAAGACTGCATTCACTTAATGCTCTGGCATTAGAACTTATTTAACTTGTTTTTAATTCATTTTAAGTGCAAACAAGTAAAAAAAAAAACATGGTATCCATGTGTAAAATATGTCCTATGGATTCTGACAAACATATTTAGCAAGCAATATTTTTTGTATTATATGTATTATAGTAGATGTTGTTTCATTTTGTAGTGCTCTTTAAAGCATGAAATAGGCTTGAGAGCACTGAAACAAAAGCGCTTGTGTGTGCTCTTGTGCTGCCGTCAGGCAATTAGTGCTGTCATCATGATGTCAGCTGCAGCGCTACAGTAATCAGTCACATGACCTGGCAGCAGAACTGAGCAAAGATGGCCGATTTCAATGCACATACTGGAGATGAGTGACAGCTTATGGATAGCTGCGGGTAACATAGACCACCCAGGATTAATGGCTCCCACAGAGAGAGGTGTGAATTCACAATGATGTCTGTCAGGAAAGAGGGATGTGTTATGAATTAAGTGTTTAAAAAAAAATTCACATTGTACACATACAGAGTTTAAGTGTCTGTTTCTCCGCTCTTGCAGGAGGACAACATGGCGTTTGGAAGACCAACGAAGTGAGTCAGTGCTGTGGTGTGCGTTGATCTGCATGATCAAAACAGAGCGATGCCACAGTGTTTACTTAAATGAATGACTTATAGCTGTCTCTATATTAAGCTGGGGTACTATAAAGTATGCAATTGTTAAAGAAATTACAGATGTCACCTTTAACCTGTAAAACCTGACATGTGGAGAAAAAATAAATAAATTAAAAACAATTTATATATATATATAGATAAAATATGAAATTTATACACTACACAGGTTAAAGGTGACATCTGTAATTTCAAGTTTGCATATGTGTTTTATGTTTTGTATCATATTTGACAAATTCAGACTTTATCGAAAATATATAACATACTAACAACATAAAAGACATCTAATAAAAAAAGAAAAATGATGAGATTCTGATTCTGATTGTAATGTAAATCAATGAGATCTGAACAGTATAACAGACTACTTACATAAAATGCATATAGTAAATATCAGTTGTCGCTTTATATCTCCCAATAATATGTCTAAGTAAGATGAGATTTAAATGTTTAGTTTTATGATCAAAGCTCTGTAGTTTGTATCGTGGGGGCAAAAGAAATAATGCAATGCAATACAATGATGATTGAGAGAAATATAATGTTCCTCATATTTCAAATAAAGGCCTGTATCATATTTTTTTAATTATGAATGGATAATCAATTAAACTAAGTTGCTCCAGTAAGTGTTCATCTTGAAATATTACTAACAATATAAAAGTTATTCTTACTTTTACTTTATAAAAGTAAATATTTCCTGAAAGTGGATGTTTGCACAGTTATACTAAAATGCCTTTTACTTGCTAAATAAGTATAAAATATCAATCGGATGACAGAAGGCATGTAGTAGATTGTGATGAATGGGTTTTTCAGATCAGGTCTTACTCGTGTTAATCATTTAGAGGCTGTAGAATTTGCGTATCAAATGTGATACAGCAGGCTTTAAAGGGTTAATGTCCTCCAGCAGAAATGACTTGGCCTGTTGAGCTGCATTGTGTGCTTTTCATGATAAATCATGTGCTTCACACTCACTGCATATGTGCTTTATCTGCTTCGTTCCCAGGTACTGGATGTTAGACGTCAGTAAAGTGTATGCCAGTGGATCTAACGCGTGGGACACAGCAGTTCACAACGCATCAGAAGAGTACAAACAGAGAATGGTAATGTGTCTTTCTTCCCTATTTTGCTGGTAGGAAACAGTGTTTTCATGAACAGTTATAAACTACATTTAGAAAATCAAAACAGTAAATCTTTTTTTCTCTTTATAATATTATGTTAATTTCCCAGAATTAAAAAAATATGTATATTTCTATGAGCATGCATTTAGATAAACTGCTTAAATTCAAGGACGACAGAATACCCAAGATGTGTCACTCGTGTAGTTTTGAATGGGGGACAATGCAACGCTCATTGTAATCATTTATGGCCACTCTATTGAATGAAGCTCCGCCTTCATGGTAAAAGAGTTATTGAAAAAAAAAAACATCCTTTTTTTAATGCTATTGGAACAAAACAACATTTATGAGACAGTTGTCGTCAGATTTCAGTGGTGATTTCAAATATGAATTTTAATTATAAGCTTGGTGACCAGTTTTGGAGAATTTGATGTGTCCTCATTCAGAGAGAGAGGAGCTGCACTTGCATGCCTGAGAGGTGTTTCAAAGACGGCCGCCGAGTGACATGTCTTGACTTAAAGGGACTTTGGTATATTCTGACAAATTATCTCTGTTTTTTCCCCAGCACAACCTTTGCTGTGACAATTGTCACTCGCATGTTGCCATGGCACTGAACCTGATGCGCTATGACAACAGCACCTCGTGGAACATGGTGAACCTCTGCCTGCTGTCACTCATTCATGGCAAACACGTCAGGTGAGACCAACAGTGTATAAACACAAAACTGATAATTCATGCTGTACATTCCTAAACTTGCATTACAAAAATTCTTACTTACATATTAGCAGTGTCAGTGGCACTGATTGGACATACGCAGCATGCAGCCTATTTACATAAAATCTTATATATGCACATCAACATATAATATATGACATACTGTACTATCGAGTTTTTACTAAATAGACTTTTCGAAATATAAGGGTAAGAATAAAACAGTGTCTAACTGATGCATTTTCACCACCATTTGACATTTTAACCTCAAACACTGAAAGGACTGTTTATACAATGCGTCACATTTCTGTTACTGTCAAAAGCAGGTGAAAATGAGGCACTTGACTAGGTGTCTGTTGCCAAACGTTTAGTCGTAACATTCAACGCTTTTATCACGAGGTGGTGATTTCATGTGAATTTGTATGATGAGTAACCATGAAGGTCTGTCCCTAAATATAACAGCAGATCGTATGAAAACCTATGAATGAGACACAAATTCATCCGGATGAGCAAGTTTGCCTTGATGAAATTTGAGCAGTGAAGCACATCCGGTGTAGACTGGATATAACTTCAAAACTTTGTGATGAAAGGCCACATTTGGATAAATATTATGCCTGATTATTATTTTTTTAATTATTGCAGTTAATAGTAATATCTTGTGTATTCTAGAAAAAAAAAAAATGTCTGTGTTTGCAGCCATTTTATATCCTAAATTAGATTTTAAATCCTCTCTACTGCAGGATTGCATAATTATAGGACTGAGAAATTGGACCCAGTGCTGTGTTTTGGGTGTCAGCTAAAAATGCTCCTACATGACACCTGAAGAAACAAGGGATTGCTCTAGACACAACTACTGGTTGCTGTCTGAGAGCACAATGCATGTGCATTGGTCCCAGGAGACTTGAGAGGGACTCGCACAATGATGGGCTGTCATGGCATCTCTCAGGTGTAATTGAAAGCATTGCATTATGTGCATGTTTCTCCTGGCCCAATGTGTTCAGAGTGCATCCATCACTGTTTATTGTGAGAATTCTACTGTCAGTCACTAAAAACAGAACTGCAGGTATGAAGTGATGATGCAGCTCTTTTGTCCTCCAGCTTGTGGAAGCAGATTGTTGTGGTTGCATCAGAATGGAGAGTAATTGGACGTCACACAGAGAAAGAATTTTGACTTCAGCATGAAATCTGGACCACAGCATATTCTAATCTGATATTGTAAAGTAAAAAAAAACAGGCTATGTTCTGTTGAGGGAAAATTAATGTGATATCACAATAATAATTTGTCTTCTTTTATTTGCTTTCTATCTGTGATTAATGGTCTTTGCATGGGTAAGCACCACCTTTGTGAAAAGAAGTACTGTTTTAAATGTGCACTTGTGTGTACTTCAAATCTTAAAACTATATTTAAAAAAACTGTACTTACAGAAAATGTAATGTTAATGAAATAAAAGCCCACTTAAGTGTACTTAAAGAGAGCTTCCTAACATACTTAAGTAGACTTGAAAAGTGGACTTTGTAATCAGAGTTTTGCTTAAAAGTGCATTTTTAATCATTGTTTTAATAATCTTTTGTTGTGCTTTAAAGACTAACATACTAAAGCACATGGAAAGTACTTGATTAGAATTTCACCTGTAGTGTGTTATTCACTGTTACATTTAAAGTTAGTACATTTTATATTTTAAGTGTACTAAATTGCAACTTTATTACAAATGTGTAATTACAAATATATTTAAATGCATATGTGACCCTGGAGCACAAAACCAGTCTTAAGTAGCAATATGCAAAAATACATTGTGTGGGTCAAAATGATCAGTTTTTCTTTTATGCCAAAAATCATTAGGATATTAAGTAAAGATCATGTTCCATGAAGATATTTTGTAAATGTCCTACCGTAAATATATCAAAAATGTATTATCATTAGTAATATGCATTGCTTAGGACTTCATTTGGACAACTTTAAAGGCGTTTTCTTAATATTTCGATTTTTTTTTGCACCATCAGATTCCAGATTTTTAAATAGTTTTATCTCAGCCGAATATTGTCCTATCCTAACAAACCATACATCAATGAAAAGCGTATTTATTCAGCTCAGAAATGACTGGTTTTGTGGTCCAGGGTCAGATATACAAGTGTCAATAGAAATGACATTAAAAAATATTTAAAGTGTAAGGTTTTTTTAATTAATCTTTGTAAATCGCCTTTCCTAACAATGTGCTAATTAGCAAGTTTCACGATGAATGCTGCTGAAGTAAACAGTCCCTCAGAGAGCGGCTCCGAAGAGAGGGGCGGAGTCAGCAGAGCTCATTAACATTTAAAGCAAAATGCTACAAAATGGCTTGCTCTGAAAAGAGCTGTTTTTGACAGGATAAAAAAAGGTGTTTTTTACACTACCAGTGAGAAATTTGAACCAAAGTTTGTTACAGACTTTTCATTTAGACCCTAAAGAATCATATCAACTTGTGAAAAATGGCCATCCGATGACCCCCAACTGTATCTCTTCTCATTTCTACAGTTGCGTAGGCTTCCTGAAGACCTGGCTGCCCTTCTGCATCTTGACCAGTGTGATCCTGGCTGTGACTCTGTCTCTAAACCTGCGATGACCCAGCGGGGTCACATAGCGGTGAACGGGCACAGTGCCCATAGGAGATCCGTCGCTCCAGCTCCAGCGGGACTCCAGTGAAGGTCAACTTGACGTCCAGCTCTTCAAAGTGTAGAGGATCTTAACATCAAAAATCAAACGCTAGACCTCTTTGTCGTAGGGTAGAGACAGCAAATACACCATGGCTTCAACGTCTTGTGGTGATGTACGAAACGCTATTCTCAAATCCTGTTATCCAAAGGCATGACTTTGATGTCTCTCTTGAGGGTTAAGGTGCTCTTTTATCGTTTGGTTAGATTTTGATCTCCAAACTATAACTGCTGTTAAGGAAAAAAAAAATATATATATATATATATATATATATATATATATATATATATATATATAACTTGAATAATATATATATATATATGAGTCTTATATTTTAAATATAACTTGAATATGAATTTCTAATGATGCTAGGTTCTTTCTGAGAACATAGTTTATTGCAGAAAACAATGCATTATATGTCGAGAGATTCTGGAAGATGGATTTCCTTTTAAAATTACTATGGATACAAAAGCTTATTTAAATTTAAACTTTTAATATGTAATTTCTTTTAAGAGTACCCTTTTAGTCATTTTATTGGCAAGTCTAACCCATCAATATAAATGGCTTTTAATAATGTAGCTTGGCATGCTTTAAAGTCTAATTGTTTTTATACAAAAAAAATCTAATTAACATATAGCATTCAAAAATTGCTAGTTAATGAAGAAGCAAATCTTGTTTGCATTATGTATTTAAAAGCATTATTTGCACTGCCTGGCCGGCTATATTGCATAAGTGATTGTATTAATTTACTTTTATTATATTGCATTAACCATTATGAAATCGCATTCACAAGTTAAAGTCGAATGTGACCCATTCAGAAGTGACAGGATTTATTTTTTATCCATCTGGAATTGATTGGGTCTGAAAAAAGCATGCATTCAATAGCAGAACAGACCAGACATGAACGAATGAAGTTTAAGTGGCTTTGGTGACTTCGAAGACATTTAGTTTAGTAACATGCACTGATAAATCCTGCACAGTAACACCAGGAATGAAGGAAAGTAAATGAGCTGATAATGTTGCCTTTAATAAATCATAGCTGTCCTGAGAATCACTTGAGTCACATTGCAGGGGTTTCAGGTGTTCTGTTTGAAAGCTTTACTCTTTCAATCATGAACTATTAAATGATATATTTAATGCTTCCAATGTCTGTTTTCATAAGAAATGTCAAAGGTATTTTGTTATATTGACTACTGACTTAGTATAATGGCACAGGATGCCTAGTCTAACAATCATATCACATATAAAAATAATAACATGAGGTCCAGGAGTTGGATAATGCTTATCAAAACAAATGAAGCCAGACCATTAAAATCTGTCTCACACATGTCCAGGTTATTATTTCACCCCAAAATCAAAACGGAAAAAATGACAGAATTGTTTTCTTTAAAGAAAATGAAGCCTGTTTTATATTTTCCTACTGTAAGAAAAATATTTAATTAATTATATTAACACTATAAAAATAACAGCACTAATACAACAAATCATTTAATATATTTTTTTATTATTATTGCAACAACAGTAAAAACTATAATAAAGTAAGAAAAATTATTATTGCAACAACAGTAAAAACTATAATAAAGTAAGAAAATTTGAGAAAAATGTTTTAACTGTCATGGAAATCTTAACAGGCTTTGTTTTCTTGATGCAAAATATATTTTTATTTCCTTCTGTTTTGTAAACATGGTCTGTTTTAGTGATTCACTCATGCATTTGAATTGATTAATTAGTGTATAATTAGGAAGAAAATTAAACCTGAGGTCAAAATGGGCTCTCAAAAATATTACAGTATTTTTATTGTAATAAAAGTGAAACCTGTATTAAACGAATTAAAATCAAAATGAATGTTTTCATTATCATAAAACTCGTAATTATCCTAATAACAGGCTTTATTTTCTTTATGCAAAATCTATTTTTGTTTGCTTCTGATTTTGGGTGTTTCACTCATACTGTACATCTGAGAGGATCTGATTGGTGTATACTGTAATCAGGAAGAAAAGTCAAACGGGGTGAAATCTAACCTTCATTACTGTAATCCAGAGCACAGAAATCCTTTTTGTACATCTGTTTTCTTTTCTGAGCATTTAGTTTCAAACACTGATCGAATCCTGCAGTAATCCTGGACATCAAACCTGTTTCCATCATGGCTCCTGTGTGATCGAATCCCCTCTTTGTTTCACGTCAAAGAGAAAAATCACTGGACTCCCCTCTTACCTATTGCTCTCTTCTCACATTGTTTCTTTTCAATCCTCTTCTCACACTCCCTCTGTCTTTAGAAGTATCGCCAAGAGCAGCAGGTAGCTGTGTGTGTGTGTGTGGAGTCTGGCCCCTGCTGGTCCTGGCTAGAGCTGATCACATTAGAGTCTGTGTGAAGTGTGACGTTCTTACTGACGGCTGTCCTGTCTTCAAAGATGCGAACTAGTGGATCAGAAGCACATTTGACTCTTCAGGTCGTCACAGCAGCCCAGCGGTTCCCATTTCCTGTCTGTAATCTCTAAAAGCTCACTTACAAATAAATGCAGAGTCTGTAATTTTTATGGTAGGTTTATTTTAACATATTGAGACAGAATACCAACCAAAAAAATACAGAAAAAAAAATACATTATATAAAGGTTAGAAATTTGCATTTCAGGGAGTTGAAATTGAGTTGCGCTGAACATCATTGGCTACTGTATTCATGGAAAGTGCCAGTTAATTTTTCATTGATTTTTGGCATTAGAACAGTTTTATTAGCAGATTACTCATTTCTGGTAGCTAATTCAAAACTTGCATGTGCGTAAAAATGAGTGCATTCGTATTTCTCTCATGCACTGCTAAGCTTGTCATTACGTTAACTTTGCACAGCTACAAACAGACTTTTAATATTTATAAAAGTGTCACTTAATACCTTTTGCGGCTGCATTAGTGTGTTTGAATCAGTGTGAGTGTGTGTATGTTTGCTTATTTGCATGTTGTGCATGTGTCTGATACAGAGAAAGTCTGATATTGGTGGTTGGTATTCAAATAATCTAATGCTAATAATCAAGTGCATATTTTAAGATGAGGTTTTTAAAATCTTTGTAATGCTATATTTTGCATTCTAGAGAACTGGCCGCAAGTGTGTGTACTGTGTGTGTGGTAATGCCTGCTTGACTAGATGCACTGTTTACAATGGCTGCTGAGTGTTAGATAAATATCAGAATGCTTTTTGGTTTTGATTTTTTAGAAACACGTTAAGCATTCAGTAGAGCACATGGAACAACAGGGTGAAAACACTTAACAAGGCCTTACTTACACCTAATGAGTGACTGTATAGTTTTATATTCACAAGGCAATAAGCTTCTGTGCTAATCTGTAATACAGGAATGTGAAGAAAGATGACTGTGTGCTTTATCTGATTTCTTTTTAGAAATTGCTATCGGTCTTCCATTGTCTTTTCCTTTCTTTTTTTTCTCCCAAGAACCCAGTAATGGTCATTTGAAATTGAGTTATTGAGTTTGCACACTGTATTTCCTCATAGCCTGCGTCCAAAGCGAGAACTATTGGCAAAAGCCAATATCCTGTCATCAAAAACCAGTGGAAACATAGAATCATCTTCCTAATTAAAGGTCCCCAATGTTGCGTAATTATCACATTTCAAACCAATTCTGCCAATGATGTATAATGTTCATGCATTATTGATATCAATAAAAGATGTTTACTATTACAATATACTATGGATGTTATTTGTATGTGTTTGTGTATTTAATAAAGCAGCTTTTGTCTCTCTATATAAAATAGAATGATGAAAGACATCATATTAAACAGTTCTTCTCTCAGGTGATGTACTTCATTAGCCTTATGCTGTTCATGGTTTCTAAACAACACATATTACTGAATTCATCAATCATTAATATAGAATCAGCTGGTTAAAAAGGTTTGCGTATAATGGCTTCTGATTCAATATATATGTAGAATTTGATAAGTTCTATTTGATTTCAAGTTTTTTTGAGAATTTATTTTCTAAAACAAGTGGACAAGGCAGTTTGGACTCGTGCATGCATTTTTTATAATGTTTTGAATGTTATGCATTTCTTTGAACGGTTGCCCTGGAAATGTTTAATTGCACTAGAGAACAAATAAGTGACTCGGCAGGCAAAAGAACGCCGTGTTGAATTCATAGAGTATTGTCCGTCTTCAGCTCAGCAGACCCCCGCCGACTTCAAAGCATCAGGAGCCCTGTGGAGTGAGGGATCAGATCAATGTTCCCAACGTACAAAAACACAGATTATCCATACATAAAGAACTAGATTCATCTTCAGAAAACCTATTAAGAACTCAGTAGCCAATAACACTGATCTGAAGAGAATCCTCTGTGGCGTAGTGATTTTACCCTTTGGAGCTCCAGTCGATATAAGGCCCCTATAAGATATGATTTTACTTCATCCTCTATTTTAATAACAAAACAAATTACTTCAACATACAAATTAATAACATAAACAAATACTTTCAAATAACAAAACATAAAAAAAACAAAGAAACAAAGGCTGTCATATACCAATATTTTTAAATAATAAATCAGAATTAATTTAAAGAAATCAAAATACACAAAGTATTTTTTTTTTCTTGGTCTTGCAAACGTTGCACAATTTTTATATCCTTGTTAAGTTTAAACTCCTTTCTTCACTAGCCTTTTTTTTCCCCCTGTACATCCAGAGCAGGCGACAACCCTCTATAAACAGAACAGAATCAACGTAAGTGTGCTGCAGGTATCATTAATGTTCAATAATTTAATGTAGCCTACACATTTTAGAAATTAGTCTGATTAAATCAGAAGGTTGAATCCTGACTGGACAAGAGGCGGAGCTGGGGATGGAGGAGGGTGATTAAGATGCTGATAATACTGAAGGATGCTGTGATAGTTGTATCAGTGGATCAGCTGAGAGTCAGCAGATGTCAGCTTGACTTATGTGACCTTTTCACACTCAGTAACGTGTGTGTGCAAAACATGCATTTTTTAAAAGTGAATATAGCAAACTACCATACTGGAGTACTGTAAGATCAACTAAAGTGAGAGATCTTGGATTATTGTAATCATTTGATGATGAGCTTTAATCACTATTAAGCCTATTAATCACTGTGATGAGTGTGAGATGTGAGAGATCCTGGACTCGGTATTTGGTGAAGCAGAGGGGGAGAGGTGTGAGTCCAAAGCTCCTCCCTGCTGATTGTTGAGAGCGTGAGTGATTCAGTCGCATTGTTTGAGAGCAGCGGATCAAAAGCCCCACACCGAGAACCTCCTTTTCTCATGGAAATAAAGTGTCTGCCTCTCATTCACACGAGTTTCTGTAATGCAAAGAAGTCGAGCACGCAGGCAGACTCAACATTACTGAGAAAAGTTACGAGTTACGCGGGACCGGAGTCCTGGAGAGACACTTTGGAGACGCGGATCCCCGGGCGCGCACACCCGCTGAATGAGGGCGTTTATTTAGTCAGGTTGATGCGGTATTGCTGATAGTTGACCATGCTCGCCTCTGCACGGTGCGCGGTTGTGCTGGGGCTGCTGTGCGCGGCGCTCTCCGCGGGCGCGTCGCTGTGTCCCGCCGGCTGCGAGTGCTCGGAAGCCGCGCTCACGGTCAAATGCGTCTCCAAAGATCTGCGGGACATACCGAGCGGCATCCCGAGCTACACCAGAAACCTCTTCATCACCGGAAACCACATCAGCCAGATCGGACCCGAGTCTTTCCAGGGACTGGACAACGTGACGAATTTGTCACTGTTTAATAACAGGTAAAGCATTCTGTTAACATCTGTTTCTAAAGTTACGGTGAATCAACAGTGGAATCTTCTTCAAACTTTGATCACAGTGGAGGCTAAAGTCAATGTAAAACTTTAGTGTAGCAACTGTAATATTTTGATAGTGTCAGGATATTTTTTTAAAAAAGGGGGAAGCTCACGTAGATGCTTAAGGTGTTAAATGTGTGTACAGTTTTATTCTCACATCCTTGACTAATAGGATTCTACTTCATTTCTTCATAAACCTGCTTTACTAGGTCACTCGTTTGGCACAATGTACGGCTCTTTTACTGAACTATATAAACATAACCAGATTTGAAAACTGAATCAGTCATAATACTGGTTATATGTTTTCCTTCTGAATGTAAAAAATTTTATTCAGACGTTCCCTTAACAGGAAAATGTTTTTTCTCAGATTTCTTCGTTTTACCACTTTCTTGCCACAAAACCGGTCTAAGATGCTGGCATGGTATAAAACAACCAAATAAAAATACACCCCTCAATATCTGTTGTAGATTTGACCCTGCAGCTACACTTATACCACTTTATCAGCATCTGTAGTTCAATGAAGAACCTTTAACATCATGCAAAAACATTCTATTGTGTAAAAAGTTGGATTTCACGCTAGAAAACGATCACTGAAAGGTTCATTGGGGAACCAAAAACGGTTCTACTATGGCATCCACCTTTATTTTTAAGAGTGTAGTGTAAAATGTTTCTTCTCTCCTCTCCAGGATCTCTGAAGTGAAGTCTCACACATTTTCTAGCATGCAGAGCCTCAGATCGCTGGACCTCAGCAACAACCAGCTGGCCGTCATCCATCCTGAGGCGTTCACCGTCCAGAGCCGCATGCTGAGGGAGCTCAACCTCAGTCGGGCTCTCTACAACCACTCGTCCGTCATTGATTTAGCCACCTCTCTTCGCTGGAGCAGCCTGGAAGACCTGCAGGGACTGGACCTGTCCAGTAATGGCCTTGTCTACTTGCCCCCTGGCATCTTTTGCCATCTTGTCGGCCTGCGGCGCCTTCAGCTTGGCAACAACTCTATAGTGTCCATCCATAACGGGACGTTCACAGGACTGGATCACCTCCAGGAACTCGACCTCACCCATAACGCCCTCAGGACCCTGCGTGAAGATGCTCTAAAAGAGCTGGAGCACTTGCGTTCGGTGAGGCTCCACCTGGCGGAGAATCCTTACACCTGCACATGTGACATCGAACCGTTCGCTGCCTGGCTGAACAGCTCACGAGCACGAGTGGTGGACATCGAGCGCTTGACTTGCGTGTTCCCAGACGTCTTGCAGAACACGTCACTAATGACGGTGGGAGAACTGGAGTTGGGTTGCCATAAGGCGGGAGAGGGTGACAATCTCGCACTGCAGACCTCCTACGTGTTCCTGGGTCTCGTGCTGGGATTTGTCGGGCTCATGTTTCTCTTTGTGCTCTACCTGAACCGCAAAGGTATTAAGAAGCACATCTATGACATGCGTGACGCATGCCGGGAAGTCTGGGAAGGGTACCACTACCGATACGAGATCGACTCGGATCCCAGACTGTCGCAATTCTCTACAACAGCTGATGTGTGAGCTCTTCCCAAACTGAGCTCCTTATATGAACTAGTTTTCTATTGCATTTATACTTGGAAAACGTCCATTTGTGTGACAAACAGTGTTACATTACAAGTAACGCGAGTTACGTAATCAGATTACTTTTTTTCAAGTATCTAGTAAAGTAATCCATTACTTTTAAATTTACAATGAAATATCTTTTTCAAATAAGTAATGCAAGCTACTTTGTTTTTCTATTTATTCACTGACTCCTCTCCTGTCCCGGTGTACAGTGAGGTGCAGAGGCACTTCCTTTAGCCCGAGGCTTATTCATTTCACTTTTGGTGTGAAAGGACCCTTATGGTGGGCAAAATGTTACTTTTGGGGGAGCTTTTTTGTTATTAAAAAGCAAATAAACAAGCCCAGCCCAGGGGACAAAAAGTAACGCAAAAGTAACCTAATGCATTACTTTCCATAAAAAGTAACTAAGTAATGCATTTAGGTAATTTTTATGGAGTAATGCAATATTGTAATGTATTTCTTTTAAAAGTAACTTTCCCCAACATCATGGTGGTGAATATTTAGACATTTAATTGTGAAAAGCATGTACTGCCTGTTTCATTGAAGCCTTTATAACAAGCACACCTCCCCCTCAGTTCTGCACAGAATTGGCCTTGAGATGCATTTGCTTCTCAGTCATCATGGGATGTTTGAGGATTAGCCCAATAAAGGGGCAGAAGCCATAAAGTACCTCTGACCACCACCAACAAACCCCCCACTAGTCTCCATTGTCCTGTACGGGAACATTGCCCACCTCTCTGGTGCTCAAGTGCCTTGTTCATTGGATTTAAGAGGCTGACCAGCTATTAAGAGGATAACCATTATATATATACATGTGTAATATGCGGTTGTGAAGTTTTGAGAACTGTTTTGTTGCATGCTCCTGCAACCCTGTTTTTATGGAAGTGAATGCAGTTTTTCGCGCTGGACCCTGAGCAACCAAATTAGCAGCCTTCTATGGTCCTTTCCGTCCCTCTATCCACAGGGAGTCTGTGAAGAATGTGCCAGATTTTCTCACCAAAAGCATTCCAGCAGGAGGATAACCTCCTCTAAGCTCTAGAAAGAGGATCTTTTGAAGAAAGAGACCCAGTTTGCAGAAATCTCCGGCTGCTTTTTTTTTTTTTTTTTCGTTTAAAAGAGACATTTTGCTTTGTTTTTATTCCACTCATTTTTATTGTCAGAATGATGAGAACCAGCCCTTACGAGGGCCGCTGAGCGAGACCCCTCCTCCGTCAAGCCTGTTCGCTCTTTGAAGACTCAGTCTGGCTCAGTTCCTCATATGTTCCCCAGCTTTTTCTGTTTAAGGGACTTCACGGTGATAAGATACAGATGAAGCTGGGGCCGTTGTGCTGAATGGTCCCCTGCTCTGTTTCTGAATACTGTTTCCAAATGTGCAAGACTGAAAAGAAATATGCTTGATGTGTTGTGCCAATGTGCTGGACTTCACTTCACTGTCTGGATAATATGACTTTATGCAGCATATGTTTGTCAAATGATACAGACTATTTAGTCTATGAGTGAATCTCACAAAGACAGTCAGGAATTTTCTTGTGTAAATGAATTTGTATTTCACCTTATCAAAAAAAAAAATATATATATATATTTTGCATAAATAAAAAAGGTTTTTTTTTTTTTACTTTTTGCATTGTGACAACATATTACAGTAATATGTGACCCTGCACCACAAGACCAATCATAAGGGTCAATTTTTCAAAACTGAGATTTATACATCATCTGAAAGCTGAATAAATAAGCTTTCCGATATTTGGCCAAGATACCACTATTTGAAAATTTGAGGGTGCAAAAAGATCAAAATACTGAGAAAATTACAATATTATATAGTTATTATATATAATTTATTTTTATTTAGAGTGAAACTGAATATTTCTTTGTGAGATTCACTCATTTGTCAATGTTTTGGACTGAGAATTATAATATGTGGAAACACCTCATATCTTTGCTTGTACTGAAAGCATCTTTGTGCCTGATGAACTCTTCAAAATGATGATATTTGGTACATGAAACTTCGCAGACATTTGGACCGTCTTCCATTGTGCTTTTATAGCTTTATACTCATGTGTTATTCATTATATTCAAATGAACCTTTCTCTAAAGAGGTAAGGAAAACCTTTAAAGTGGGATGCCAAAAGCAAAATGTTTACTCATGAATTTATCAGGTATCCAGTGCAAAACAAAACTTTTGTGGATGTGTCATGCATCGCATGGACAAATAAATGGTCTTTCTTCAGGGCAGAGTTTAGTTTGCATGCTGAAAAATAAAGTTTTTTAAATTTGAAATTTAAATCAGTCTCTTTGTTTCTTGCTGGTCAGAAAGATATGTGTGGTTTCTTGTAGGAGGATTCCTTCAGCTAGAACAGATCAGAAGAGCTCAAGGATAGTCCTCCTTTGGTTTACAGCAGGAATTATTCACCACAAACTCCCCTCACCCTTTCTGATACAAATTTGCCTAAAGTTTTTTAGTTTCTTATTGTATTATCCTTCAGATCAACTCAAATTAAAATGACAAATTAGAGCATGAATTCATCATGTTAATGCTGATGTTGTGATATTATTCTTCCTCATAACAAAAAGCCTTTAGCAAAAGCTTGAAGGGTATCAGAGGTGTTTCATATGAGCAGGCTTAGTCGCATTTTTACGGCTGCAAATCTCCACATGCAACACGTTATTGGAAACACATGAGTTCAGCATATGTGTGATAATCAGCTACAGCATAAAGCTGAATGCAGTTCCTCATTGAAAATCATCTGTAGCTCAGAGCAAGACTCTGTGTGAGTCTAATTTAAAATATTTTAATGAAGGTTTTTGATTAAGTCGTCCTTCTAAAATGAAGTAATTCAGAATAGTTGATGAAGGGTCATTTAGTGATTTAGTAAAGTTCAAGTTTATACAAACACTAAGCATTGACCAATGACAGTGTAGAAAAGGCTCATGTGATCTACTGCCAGTCAAGAAAACACCATACAGCAATTTAACCTCTATGTGTCAAGGCCCCTATATATATCGAAGCATTTTTATTGCTGTTGCTTAATGGCTTTGTGCCTGGGAATGACATGATGTTAGTATTGCAGATTGAGAGCAGAACTGAAGGCTTTATAAAGTACCTCTTTCCTCCAACAGCTCCCTGTGCAGAAACCATGGTGGGCTTGTTAAAAACAAAGAAGAAATTTAGCCAATTAGTTAGGAATTTATGGCCGTCCTAAGGCTCAGACCCACAAAAATTGATATTTACCTGGCATCATCTGTCCGAACACCGCTGTGCCAGAGAACAGTACTGAAGATTAATGTCATCTTCTCTCGGCCTCATGGAAAGCCTGCAGGAAAGACTAAATGTCACACAGCTCTAAATTTCATCTTTGCCTCTGACTTTCAAGCAAACTAGCCATTTAAGAAGAAGAACAAAGACGTCCAAGTTCATGTGACCGCTGTGCTGTTCATGAGACCCACTTGTTTAATTTTCATAGTTATTTTCGATGGCCCTACGCTGTGGTTTTGCTATTAAACAGAAAAGCGCTCTTGGGATGTTACGGAGAAAAGCTACTCTTTTGCAATTAGTCATGTGTTTTGTCATTAGTCCTGGCACCATTGAGGGATGTTTAATGGATTGATTCATGAAATGAATCTCACATCTATGAGGGATTGAATGCATTAAAGGCAAACCCACAACAGTCATCAACATGACAACAACAATTTAGTGGCAGCTGACTTTCTGGAGAGGCATTTTTCTCCTCGACTTTCTCAGTTCCTGCCTCCAGCTTTCAATTCTTTAGCAAGCATCTCTTTGTTCCATGTCTTATATCTTTATTAAGCTACATGTGACCTGCTTTTATCACCCTAAGATATATGTTTAGTGGTGTTGGCTGAAATAATACTGCTCATGCTCACAGTGAGGGATTGAACAAAACCCTAAACCTATTAAACATCACTTCATAGCTCATCCTGCTGGACGATTTTTGCCTGATGGATGGTAAAACAAAGAAACAGCTCATAGATTTCTACTGAAGAAACGTATTGAGTCATATATACAAAGCAGAGAAATAAATAAATGAATACATTTCAATCACGACAGCTTTCGGAGAGTTTAGCATGGTCATATACGTAGACGACAATGTTAATGTGTTTGGTCTTGGATGAATACATCTGCTTACACTGCTGCTGCGGCAGAGCAATACCGGGATTTGCTGCTGCCAGTATCCACAGACATGCTGCTGTGAGCAAGCAAGAAATACTGCTGCTGCACATATAACTTACATGAATGTACCTTACTATACATGAAATCCCCCTTTAGCAGATCTGTACAGGTGGAGCTGGGGAAGGGGGAGGGTTTCTGAAGTGCGCTGCAACTGCTAAAGCAAGCACTAGCTGAGAATTTGAATGTTGAGCAGCAAGCTCATTGGCTGCTGATGCAAAAAGAAACCAATCAGCTGTGCCATATGAATAATGATGTGATTATATATCAGATTGAGTTAGAACCTCATTAGAACCTATTCGCCTGAGCTTCACGACAGAACTTTGTATAAGTAAAGAAACAAACAAGCAAACAAACTTAAGGGTGGACCCTTTTAAGCACTCTTTTGCAAAATAAGTACACTTCAGTATACTTTTAAATACAGTATTTATTATGAATAGTACACTTTAAATGAATATACTGATGTAATATTTCCAGTTGCTAAAGTGCAATTTAATTAAAATATAAGTATGACTTATGTGCAGTTTTATATGTAATTTCAAATTAATTCTGCTATCTTTGAAATATGGTTAAAGTGTACTGCTGAATGTACTGTCAAGCATTAATGAAAAATTAAAATATACTTTAATCAGTCATTTCCACTGAAACCTGCATGCCATTCATTTAAATTACATTAAGATGAAGTTGTAGTTTAGTACATCTGAAATGTATTAATTTTAACTGAATAACACAGTACTTTAGTATGCTAGTCAATGCAATAATATAAGTGTACTTTCTTGACAAGCTTGACAAAAGATTATTCAAACATAATGATTTAAAAGACACTTTAAAACTTTTTGACATTATAAAGTTCACTTTTCCTCTTTAAATAGACTTAAGTGGCCTTTGATTTCATTAATATTATATTATATTACCTGCAAGTAAAGTTTTTTTTAAATACACTTTTAAGATTTGAAGTACACTGCAGATGCACTTTTTACTTTTCACAAGTGCAATTACCTGGCAACAACTCACAGCACCTTAGCAGCTGCATATGCTAAAAATGATGAGACAATGAAAAACACTTAAGCAACCACAGAGCAATACACTGGCAACCAAACTTAGCAGTGTGTCGGCGAGTTCTGCACAGGGAAACACATTTTCTTCAGAATATGTTAAAATCTAAATCATTGTTTCTTCAGTGTGTCATTGCATGCTATGGTGTTGTAAATCAAGTGATTTCATTGTGGTTTCAGCAAGACTGCATGATGTTCTTTTCTCTATTTAGAAGAATATATATGTACATGCTAAATCAGTTGAACAGATAATAGATTTTACCTTTTGCCTCACACAGACTAACAAAAACACTAATTTTCTTATTCAGGTTTATCTATTTGTTTAGTCCAGTTGTCCTACTTGCCCAATAACGATAGGCGGCTATGAAGGTCCTGCTCCCAGCGGCGGCGGCCCATTGTCCAGCTGCTGGCTGAGCTTTGGTGAATGACTGTATTTTGAGAGCTTTAGTAAAAGAGGTTGTTCTAACTGGAGGTACAGCCAATGCTGTGTCGGCTCCATTTATCACTTTCAATTAGGGGTAACAATCAACTCACACTCATACATACACACACACACACACACACACACGTATGCACCTGCTTACACAAACACACACTCCCAGCCAAGCACATACACAATGATGGATGCACTGCTAAATGCTGCATCCCAAATGAACTTTTCCTCATGTGGCCTTTCCATGTATAATCATGTAATCTGAGCAAATAAAGTCGATGATATTATTACAGCGCTATATACTGTGTAGTGTGCTGAAAGGCAGAGGGTTTAATAAAAGTCAATAAATCATGATTATTGCTCACTAGCATGAAGTGAGAGCCGTGACAGGCTTTCAAAACTCACTATGACACAGAGACAATTTAACTCCCATTACAACCTCATGAAGAAATGTTCAGGTCATGATTCACGCCAACATTACAGGAAAACATATGAATATTTGGCATCTATGAATATGTAATATGTCATTTTTGTAATTCCCTATGTTGTCAATGATTATTTTCATTACTGTAATACTGCAATCGTTGATGGTATTGCAATAAAAAATTGTGCAGACACAATTTTTTGCACAAATTTAAAGCAGTAAACAACTAAGACTACCACTATATGGCAGTACTTTACAATTTTAATAATATGTCATTGTTTCACATTAAAATAATGAGAATTGATAGTATTTTGTTTTATTTCTTTTTTGCATTGGATTCCAGAACAGGAAGTAGATTTACATAAAACATTATTATGGATTAGGGCCGTCAAAAAAACAAACAATAAATCCATAAAAATAATATACAAAAGAACTCACAATAATCACAATATTTATAGAAATATTGAATAAATAAAATAAAATAAAAAATGCTATCAGTCAAAATCATTATTTTTGTCTATTTAGTTTTTATACAAACCCGATTCCAAAAAAGTTGGGACACTGTACAAATTGTGAGTAAAAAAGGAATGGAATAATTTACAAATCTCATAAATTTATAATTTATTCACAATATAATATAGATAACATATCAAATGTTGAAAGTGAGACCTTTTGAATTGTCATGACAAATATTGGCGCATTTTGGATTTCATGAGAGCTACACATTCCAAAAAAAGTTAGGACAGGTAGCAATAAGAGGCCAGAAAGTTAAATGTACATATAAGGACAGCTGGAGGACCAGTTTGCAACTTATTAGGTCAACTGACAACATGATTGGGTATAAAAAGAGCCTCTCAGAGTGGCAGTGTCTCTCAGAAGTCAAGATGGGCAGAGGATTCACCAATTACCCCAATGCTGCGGCGACAAAAATTGTGGAGCACCATCAACCGACCGCTCAGGATCCCTATATCAGAAAGGAGTTTCTCAGAGAAAAATTGCAAAGAGTTTGAAGTTACCATCATCTACAGTGCATAATATCATCCAAAGATTCAGAGAATCTGGAACAATCTCTGTGCGTAATTGTCAAGGCCGGAAAACCATACTGAATGCCCGTAATCTTCGGGCCCTTAGACGGCACTGCATCACATACAGGCTTGACTCTAATGAAATCACAACATGTGCTCAGGAATACTTCCAGAACAACATTGTCGGTGAACACAATACCACCGTGCCATTCTCCTCAGTTGCCATCTAAAACTCTATAGGTCAGAGGGGATCAAAAAAAAAGGCCATATCTAAACATGATCCAGAAGCGCAGGCGTTTTTCCCTCTGGGCCAAGGCCTCATTTAAATATGGACGTCATCTGTGGCAAAGTGGGAGGAAAACTGTTCTGTGGTCAGACGAATCAAAATTTGAAGTTCTTTTTGGAAAACTGGGACGCCATGTCATCCGGACTAAATTGAGAACAAGGGCACCCAAGTTGTTATCAGCGATCAGGTCAGAAGCCTGCATCTCTGATGGTATGGGGTTTGCATGACGTGCGTGTGGCATGGGCAGGCTTTACACATCTGGAAAGGCACCATCAATGCTGAACCGGTATATCCAAGTTCTAGAACAACATATGCTCCCATCCAGATGTCGTCTGCTTTTTCAGGGGACAATGCCAGACCACATACTGCATCAATTACAACATCACGGCTGCGTAGAAGAAGGTATCCGGGTACTGAAATGACCAGCCTGCAGTCCAGATCTTTCACCACCCAGAAAAACATTTGGCGCATCATAAAGGAGGAAGATGCTACAAAGAAGACCTAAGACAGTTGAGCAATTAGAAGCCTGTATTAGACAAGAATGGGACAACATTCCTATTCCTGAACTTGAGCAACTTGTCTCCTCAGTCCCCAGACGTCTGCAGACTGTTATACAAAAAAAAAGAGGGGATGCCACACAGTGGTAAAAGACATGGCCTTGTCCCAACTTTTTTGAGATTTGTTTATGCCATGAAATTTAAAATCAACTTATTTTTCCCTTAAAATGATACATTTTCTCAGTTTAAACATTTGATATGTCATCTATGCGTGTATATATATATATATATATATATATATATATAATTATATATATATATGTTCAATAAAATATTGACATTTGAAACTTCCACATCATTGCATTCTGTTTTTATTTACAATTTGTACAGTGTACCAACTTTGAACTGCCGTATGTTCCTATCACAGATTGGGGCAGAAATTAAATGGAAATTATATGTTGATTAGCATTACATTAAAAATGTACATTATCCTTTTGAAAAATACCCAAAATGGCTTGAAGAACTTAAAAAAACCTTATACTTTTGCAATTGTGTGTTGATTCTCTTCACGTTACATCCGTCAAAACATTCTGCAATTTTTACGGCTACAGTGATAGCTAAATGAATTTGTCCAAAATAAGGAATTTCCTGGAAAGTCATTTGTTTTATTCAAGCGGCAACCTTCTGGTCTCTCTCTTGAATCCAAGAGATTTAAACTGTAATTCATCGACTGGCCGCTTGAGGCTGGCTCCAAAAGGGAGTAGGTCCCATAGACTCCCCATGTTAAACTCTCATCAGACTCTCATTCTGATGGCACCCATTCACTGTAGAGGATCCACTGGTGAGCAAGTGATGCAATGCTACAATTGTCTAAATCTGTTCTGATGAAGAAACAAACTCAACTACATCTTAGATGGTCTGAGGGTGAGTACATTTTCAGCTAATTTTATTTTTAGGTGAACTATTCCTTTAATAAAGCTTCTTTTAAAAAAAAAAATAGCCAAAAGACCATGATTATGTGTGCTACTTGCTAATCAGTTGCAGGTGGTGTTAGCAGAAGGGTCATTCTTTCTCTAGAGCATTTGATTAAACAAAACTATGTGTAGCGCACTGTGTTGTGCAGGATGAGTCATGAATAGTTTTGTCTTCCCAGAAAGAGGAAATTATACATTCAATGCGTAAAAAAGTGAATTTGGTCAGCATTTATGAGTATGCTTGCATATAGATGATCTCAAAGCTAACAGACAAGGACTAAAAGTCACAAAACTATGTTGCTGGTTTCATGGGCTTGGCAATAAATGTAATACACAACACTATTTATACATTTATTTATTTAACACACATACCTCTTTTTTCATTTCCTTGCATTTGAACATAACACACCTGTACACACAAATACTATTGTCTGCTTTGTCTTTTTTATAAGATTTTTTTTTTTGTATATTGTTATTTCCTATTTACTTATCATATTTTTATTCTTTTTATTACCTGTCTTGTCTTCTGTCACCTAAACAAATTCCTCATATGTGGAAACATACCTGCAAATAAAGCTCTTTCTCATTCTGATTTTATGCTAATAATAATTTCTTTTTATCATGATTTAATGTGTTAATGTAACTGAAAGACAATAAGTCAATAAATCATGATTAGTGCATGCAAGCATAAATAAGGAATCGTGACAGGTTTGCAAAACCCTCTCCGCCGCAAACCTAACTTCTTCATGGCCCCTCAAAAAAAACAGAGAGGCATAATAAAGGACTGGGTTTCAAATGAAAAACAAATGCATGTGGAACCCAGTGACCTGGCGTCCAACAATAGGATAATGTCTCTGACATCCCCAACAACAAAAGAGCCATCAAAGCGCTTTGATCTCCGACTGCATCCATACTGCGTTCCCCTAATGCAGTACAGTCAGAAATGATATCATCCCTCCTGGTTTTCCCTGCCCTCTGCCCAGCTGTGGGTGCTGTTATGTGGGTTTGTTTCTTCTGTCGCCTCCCTGTCTGCTGGTGTGTCCGACCAGAAGATCTTGGAACAACTTCTCGTTGTTTAGCTCTATTCATCGTCAAAAATGCCATTGGTGGGGTTATGACAAATTGCGTGGGTATGAATACAGCATATATGCGAGTAACAGTAGATGATAAATACTTTCATCACCATGTCAGGAAATGAAGCAGTGTATCTTTGTCTACAGTTTTACACGATGGTATCCTACAACAGTCGTATCTGCTGAATGTGAGTCAAAACCACATTCATTTACAATATTGCTACAAAACTGTTAGCACTCATCTTTGGAGAACTATCCTAAGTGTGCATCCCTATTTAAGTATATTTCAAGGAGCTCTGATACACAAAGCTATGTTTACCAGCTTACCACCATATTTACTTACAGGTGTGGATCTCGAAACATCTGTTCACAGCAGTTTACATCAGCAGCTTAAACACTGTCTGTGTGGACGAGTGACGGAAGTCATGTGCATGTGAATGGAAATCCATGGAACGAAAAGTCTAGTTGTCATAGTTAAAAAGACACAGTCACACTTTTGATAGAGACGCAACAAGATACCAGTGTTTTCTGATTTTATTTCTGATTTGAAGTGTTACTGAAACTGTTTTTATTTTTTATTATTATTTATTGTAATTTATTTCGCAGTTTATAGTGTCATTTGCAAAAGATGTTGTTTTGTCAGAATGCACAGATTCTTTAAGTGTACAGTATTGGTGAAAACATGCTTTTTTCCTATTTAATAGTGTAGATGTGACATCTACTAGCAAGGGGCCAAAGCTAGCCCTCAAAACTGGATCAAATGAACGGCTCAAGCTCGCAGAATCAATATAACCTAGTTTAATTGGCTCTCACTTGACCACTTAAGAAAATGGAGGAACAATCCTCCAAGACCATGTTATTGAACATCTTCTGGAACAACGCTGTACAGGGAGTGCTATTCAAATGGAAAACAATTGTTATTTAGATTTTTTTGTCGGAAGAGCACGATGAGAGGTGGGCGTGTCTTTCTCTAGGTAATCTGACCTTTAGTTCCCGCTGAGCATTAAGCCCATCATGACTCAAGTTATTGTTATTACGTACATTTTTCAAGATGGCCAGATGCCTGAGCAGGAGGGGGTTCTATAAGTGCCAGGCCAGGGATAGCTGTGAGTGATTGGCTGGGATGTGGAGAACGTTCTAGAGGTCAGAGGGTAGATACTTCCAAAGGGAAGACGCCATCTGGACCACTGCTGACTCTCATTGTGATCTTATAGTGTTCCTTCCTGTCAATGAGAAACATGACAGCTTGACTAAGATCAATAAACAGTCACATACCAGCACCATCACACACCTAATATAAGACAAAAGTATGATCATCAGAAGCCAGTGGGCAAAGTCGCTTTTGCTTTCTGTCTAGTAAGGATAATTTTGATAAGCTTTCGATTTTACTAGCAGTGCTTGGGAAAGTTAATTTTAAAAGTAAAGCATTACAATATCATGTTACTTCCTAACAAAGTGACTAATTGCAGTACTTATTTGTTTTTTATGGAAAGTAATGTTACATTTCTTGCTAACAAAAAATAAAGTGAGATGAGTAAATGCATGTTCAGATTTAGTCTAGAGCTACAGTAAGCATCATGTTTACACAGCGCACACAACACCTCTCAATGTAAAATGTAAAAGTAATGTGGTACTTTACTAATTAATTTGAAAAAAGGAATCTGATTACGTAACTCAAGCTACTTGTAATGCATTGATTACTAGATACTGAGAAGGAAGTGATAATTATCATAATTATCTGCGAATTAATGGGTTAGAGTCTGCGAAGTAATGATTTTGGATCACACTGCTGATCTGCTCATATTTAACGACAGTTACGAGATCATGTGGCGATAATATCAAACAGGTTTGAAAATGTTGTAGCATCTGTGATAATTCGAAACATGTTTGGATCACACTGCTGATCTGCTCATATTTAACGAGCACCGATTTGGTCACAATCCGGGGATTTTGTCGCAAACTCTGGAAATCTGTCTGCGACAGCAAAATCCAGACAAAAATCATGTAGTGTGAGCCTGGCTTAAGCGATTTTTGAAAAACATTTCTGACCACAGTGTCAGACCGAGTCCCAAAATAAGGAAACCACGCCTTCTTTCTTTGTGTGAACATTTGGGCGGCATTACACAAATATTTCCACATAGTGATGTAGCTATGTGGGGGCGTGTTAGAATGAGCTATGGCAGAGTCTATAACTTTGATAAAGAATATCTCTTTGGGTTTGAGACTTTAGTCTTTGCAAACAGATCTTCTTTATTCAACAAGAACAAATAAAAAACCAAAAAAAAATCAAAAAACCAAATCAAAAAATATTAACAATTTAAAAAGAAGGGTTACGATCAGGCAAGGGACGCCGAAGTTGCTTTGTTCCTTTTTTATAGGTGACTTACATTGATTTTGCTTTTTCACATAACTTTTCTGTGTTGGCTATTGCTTAGTCTCGCGTAGCCAGACCTTCAGACTGAAGGTTTGGAATTCATGGCAGCTTTCATTGGCCAAGGCCCGCCCATGAGGCCGTTTGACCGACATGTCAAACATCCAATCACAGTTTGTTTCGTTCCATCGTCACGTTCGAGGCGTGGAAATGTATAACAGACCGGTGTGTAAAACTCTCTGACATAGTTCAAAAAAACTAATTAAATATTTCAAATACTTTTGAGAATCCAGCGTTTAGTTGATCCTGCTTGTTCACTAATTCCAATATTGATTTCTTCGGTTCAAAAAAATGAGGAACAATGTGTTTTTATGAAATGTAGTGAAGTAAAAAGTAGTAAAGTACAGATACTTTAAACATTAAAATACATAAAATACTTTCACTACTAGCAAATATCAATTTATACATAGGTCACTGGTTTCTTTCTTTGAACACAAAAAGAGACATTTATAGCATGATGTTCAAGATGGTTTTTTCCGGTAGTACAGTAGTTTACAGTCCATTACATTAGCTTTTCAATGTGATAATCTAATGAGAATTACTAAAGTGAATTAAGGGAATTAAGCATAAAAAGGTTCATTCATTCACATATCATGTGAAATCCAGATCTGTGTAGTGGTGGTGGTGCAGGATGTAAGATTAATGGGAAAATACAGTATCTAGTTCAAGTTTTATAATAAGAATCCTTGAATGTCCGATGATGAATAGATTCACACTACACCTCACAATGGGACATTCTCTCCTGTATGCCACTGCTTGCTGAGGAGAACCTGCTGACGAGGGAGTTTGGCCATTACTGAAGCTTATTCTTGAAAACTGTCTCAGAAATGCAGACTAAAACAAAGGGTTTTGCAGGACTGATGGAGTGTTTTTTCCTGGATACATGTTTTCTGATTAATGAGCCTCATTGCAGCTGAAAAAAATTTTTTATTCCTTTTCATTGTTTCCATTCCGAGTCACTTTATTTGCACCGCTGGGATGATTTCTGATGATGTTAGCAAGAAAAAAACTTGCTTTTTTACTCAACTTTTTATGTCCTTTTTCTGTTCCCAAACAGAGCTGAACAGGAATCACTGATTCATTTTAAGGAATCCTTTTTACAGAAAGCTGAAAACATCTGCAAGTGCCACATATTAACAGCCACCAAGTTACCGTCATACATCTGAATGTCAACTATACTTTTAATCACATGTAGCTCCGTGTAAAGGTCACACCATAATGGCAGGTCAAGAGCTCGTGAGGGATCCCATTAATATATAGGAAATTACTCCATTCCAACATCCCGACTTCACCCCTGGTTGGAGGAATAAATGAGGGACAATGTATAGGATGAAATGACATGCCAAGAAAAAGTAGGCCGGTGTGACAGATCTCCTCAGCACTTAAAGTACCTGGTATCAGGAGACAGACGGATGCTTCTCCTTCCTGCTGACTGCGGGAGAATGACACTAATGATCCCTATCTATCAAATGTGGACGGGTGGGAATGGGAAATTGTCAGAGGGGTGCATGTGAGGGAAGGCTATGTGTTAGACTGTATTAATGGCTTTCATACCTCCTTAAGGTATGAAACCCCATACTGTGAACACATGTCTGTACTTGAACTTGATGCATTAAGAAGCCTCTTCCTCGAAAGCACTCGATTCAAAATATATCGGATTTGGAGCCTACTGTACATTACACAAAATGAATATTTTGCAATTCTCTGAACTTTAACATAAAATCCCTGTAGTTTCCCATATAAATATGATAAATGTTATCAACTATATGCTTTCTCTACCATGTTCAGCCCATGCAAAAGGTGTGTATTGTATTTTACTGATGTGAGTTCAAAGGGATGAAAATCTAATTATCATCAGTCAGATGAGCTTGTGCTGTAGGTTAGAAAGCATATATTCATCACACAGTCTAGAAATAAGGTTAAATTGCATGGCTTCTTCAGTCATGGGAAACCTAGAAATAGCAGATCAAATAATATATTCCAGATCTGGAAAAATCAAAAAAAAAAAAAAAAAAAAAAAAAAGATAATAATAAATAAATAAATGATGTAAAAACAACAATGACATGTAGTGATTATACTATATATTTTTTACAAATTATTTTCATACATTAGGTTATTAGAAATTGTAGGCAATATTTTGGTTAAAAAAAAATATTTAAATATGATCACACAAAGCACATTTAAGGTTGCCTAACAAAACATTTTAGTGTTAATTTTAATTTATTATTATTATTATGACATTCTTTTATTTGTCAAGCATGCTCAAAAATAGAGATACGGTTACTTTTTCTGATTTTCAAAGCAAAGTGATAATTGTTAACAGCTGCAGCTAGCAGGCACCTTGATTGCTGATTGGCTGAAGGTGATGTGTGAAGTCTATAAAGCGTTCCCACTGAGGTTTAGCCAGAAGATATCAAGTAAGGGGATTAGAAAATAAGTTGCTGATTACGCTGTTTTGTTGTTTTATTTTGATACCTTATTTAACAATGGATTTTACATGCTGCTTAAGGTGAGCACAAATGGACAGATTTATTTTTTCTCATCATGCTAACTGAACATGTACTTTTCTTTGCTAAATGTTTGACTTGTTGCTTGCTTTCAGGATTCATTTAGCTTTGTTTCCTGCTTATGTAATCTGTTTGGGGAGTTATGAAGGTAAGTCAAACACACTGATGATTTTTTTTCTGAAACATTGCCATCTCATGCTGTTTATGTGTTCTTTTTGTTTGTTTGTTTCTAACAGGGAGCATGCCAACCGCTAATTTGCAAAGAGTTTCAGCACGCATTTTCCCCGTGATTGGCCCTGAGGTGAAACAAATGGGAAACTGGAATGATCCTGCTTACAGTTCTGCTGGCCCGCCCCACCGTCAAGGAAGTTATGACAAGAGATTGTTTGCAGGATCAAGTGTAAAATCAGATTCGAAAGAGTGTCAGACTTCTGCTAAAAGCGATAATCAAGACAATCATGTGATTCAGGTCTTTCAACCCTCTGTTCATTATGAGTCTCATACAGCTGCTGATGCCTTTAAAAACGTGCAGCCTGGTAGCCGGCTAGCTTCTACCTCATCTCAGAGTGGGTTCACCTCTATGAGAAGCCTAAAAGTACCTGAACCAAACCCCTTAAAACCATCTAGAGGTGAGTCTAGTTACGAGGTGGCTAAAACTGCTGGATCTAACAAGATGTTTGTAGTAAAACCTCCTAAAAACACATATGGCCAAATGGAGTTCAACTCTAAGGTTAATGGAAACCTACCTGCAAGAGGCCCAAACGCTGGATCAAACTCCATCTCAAGTCAGGTTTCCCGTCAGTATGGTTCATCTGTGGGGAGCCAGAGTACTAGCAAACTCCAGACAGCCGGTAGCAGTTATGGACCATTGCTGAAGGGAATACCTGGGTATTCAAGTATGAATCCAAGAAAAACTTCTCATGATGGGTTTAAGTACACTGAGGCCAAGCCTTCGGTTGTTAGCTCGGGGCCAATCTTTGTAGTTCAAGGTGGAGGAAATGCTCAAGGTCTTGGTGGCTATAGTGGGCATCCAGATTCAGTAAAACCACTTGGAGTTCCCAGTCATGTTGACTCCTATCAGGCCAGTCAGAACTTTAGAGATACTAGATTGACTGCCAGCAGTCAGGGCAAGTCCTGGAATGAACCTCTTCACTACTCCACCAGTGGAACTCAATACAATCCCGTTCCTGAGCCAAGAAAACCATCCGAAAATGATTGTAGGGACAATGATGCTAGAGCTTCAACTGCCAGCACTGGTGGGGTTCTTCTCGGTGCCTCAGAAAGTGCTCAGATAAACAAGTTACCACCTCTCTATGAATCTACTCGCCCCAAATTCCAGCAGACCTACAATATCCGTGGTCAACCTAATCAAATCTTTGAGCCCTTGTACCCCTCTCGAAGTGCCACTCAGCATGGTGTGACCAAGTACTCATTTGCGAGTTCTGGTGCAATCATGATGATGCAGGCTCCTGCAAAACTTCAAGATGGAGCAGAATCCAATAAACCCCAAGTTCATACTAGCTCTCCAGAGCATAAAGTACCATTTGCCCCAGGTCAGACTGCTCAATACCAACCTCTTCAAGTGAACCAGGATTCCAGAAATGTCCAGCCAGCCACTAGCACTTATGCCAGCTCTTCCCAAACTGGGTCTCAGGCCTTCTCTTCTGTGAAGAGAACCCCATACAAACCTAGTACAGTGCTCTCAAGGCCTTCTACCAGTAAATTCGGATTCAGTGCCACTAAACCCACTATTGCTAGATCTAATGAGATCAACACCGTCCACGTAAGGCTTAATAAACCACCCACAAGCAGCTTTGGTCGTTTTCAGAACCAATGGGGTTTTGGTGACATTAACAGTGGCGGTTTCCAAAGTCCCTTACCTCCAAGTTACCCGAACCAGATACCAGGTCAAAATGTACAAAAGCCTGTTAGTTCTTCAGCCCGTTATCCCGAAAGAGTCCAAAGCCAATCCACTGTAAATACAGATGGCACCAGGCTTATTACTGCCATTCCAAGTGGGTTTGGCCAAGGTACCATCCGAAGGATTTCTCCTACACTTTCCAGCAGCTACAGACAAGGTTTGCTCCAAAGTGCACCACCATAATTTCATTGCATGTTTGAAATGTGTTTTTTAGTCAGAGAATAATTACATTGTTTCCTCTGCCATAGCTGAGCAAAACCAGCATCGAGTTAACAGTTTGGGTTCCTCTGCCTCTAAATGTGAGGTGGCCCAGAATAGCCCTGCAGGTTTTGGTCAACAGGGTCCAGTCAGATTCCAGGAAGCAAACCTCTCCATCTAGAAGCAGATCTCAACGTCTGCTTTAAAGTGAGTACAACTGCTTCATTTACAGTCTACACAGAGAACCTCTATATTTGGTTTTTTAGCAGGAAATGATCTGCCCTCTGCAAGCAATACTGTAAAGTCCAAAAGTGGGATGGTTATTTCAGCGTTTACAGCATTCCAGAAATCGGTCTTTGCTTCAAATAGTGGGCCGTCTCATTTCCTAAGTGTAATATAGGATGTTTATGGCTGTTTAGAATGGGATTCCAGTTTACTTCATAGTGTGCATTATGCTAACCACCATTTAAAAAATAAATGTATAATGCGATGAACGTTTCAAACAGTTGCATGCTTCACTGTTCACATGACTTCATGTAGGAGCTGTCACAATTTCAATGAAACTTCACAGTTCTCAATACCAATTTCAGTCCCACATAAATATTGATGATAAATGACTATTACATAATTGACATCAGCAGTTTCTTGTGTGTGTGAGAATGTAAAGTGCACGTTTTTCTTCCCTTCAACGTTTACATTCAGACAGATGCAAACCAACTGTGTTTACACTGATGCTTCACCAAGAATGGGATTTTGATCAAGAAATATGTGATTTGTCCACATGCTCGGCCATATTAACCAGCAGCTGCCGGTCGGTCAGACAGCCCTTGGGTACCAAATTGACCTAGCTGAGTGTTTAGCTCTACAAGAGGGTTATTTTGCCTCTTTGAATCCGCATTGTGGGATACTTTTTGGCAGTCGGTCATCTGGGTATTGAATGTGTACCGAAAACATAAACTACATACTGCAGAAATGTATATTTTTATTCATGGCCTACAGCTTAAAAGCCTGTGAAAATAAATGAGGCTGTTTTTAATGATTGCATACTTGCATGATTCCAGCATTTCACCATTAATAGTTTCTTTTCAAATTCTTGCAGCCTTGATTAGGTGCGTGTTTGGAGGCTGTCAGTCATCAGGCTCTGGTCTCTGCAAGGACTATAGGATGCTCCGACTGATCCGTTGCGCTGCTGTTCAGTCCTGGCAATTTATGACTCTACTCTTGATGCACCACCCTTTCAAAGGCTGTACATATAATGTTAATAAAAATGTTAAGCCCTCAAAAAGTTTACTTTCCAAATTGTCACTTTTTTTAAATACTGTGTAAATAAAGCTGAATTGTCCCAGACCAACGTGTCACTTGAATGGAAGGAATGTTTTTATAACAGTTATTGCCATTTGATGGTGCTGTTTGATTTTTCCTAATACTGTTGAAATGGATGTCGTAACTTTCTGTAGAAATAGCATGAGTAATATGCAGTTTTGAACAGTCCTACTTGGAAAAAGAAATGAATCAACTATTCTGAAGCTGCCATGGTTAAAAAAAGTTGCAACTATGGACTACATTGACGAGTGATGTAGAAGTATTTAAAGTGAGGCTTACACTGGTGATGCACCTGAGAGAAAACATTTCACAGAAAATGCTATAAGTTTCAGCAGCACGCTGGCTTCATAACTAGTTCCTCTGATATGAACATCAAATCCTTTGTTTTCCATCAAATGCATCCACTAACAATAGCAATTTTTCAAATCGGCTATTATAATTTTGTAATTCGTGATTGTTTTCTTTTTAATTTTAAGATAAGCCTGCCTGTAGCCTACTCTGATTTTGCTGTAAATGTATAAAGAGAATTGCTTTGTCAGACTGGGGGCATTTTACCCCACCAAAAAAATGCAAAACTCCCCTTGGTCTACTACAAATCTAACATGACAGTGTCACTAAAAACACTAAAACTGTGATAACTATTCTGGACACATTTAACTTTGTTTCCTCGACTCTGCCCTATCTGAGGAACAATGACTCCATCTGTTGGTTAAAGATCTCACCGCTGGTTCACTGTGCATGAATCATATTCAAATGTAGATATATATATATATATATATATATAAAAAAAAGCTATATATTTTTTCATCTATTAATTTGTAATCTACGTGTAGCCTCGGTTGCAAACGGCTGATGATCTGATTGACAGTCAATGAAAACTGGCCAGCCTTGCGTGCTGCGGATTACGTCACCAGTGTCCGTGTCCCGATGCACCTGTTGAATCAGGTGTAACGTCACCTGTGCGTGTGTTCACGCGAGCGGCAGCGACGAGCGTGCGGGTCAAACCGTTCCCTCGCCTTCTGCTCTGTGTGATACAGTTTGAGGGCAGCTGATGAGCACCGGCGGGGTATTTGTGGACTAATAGTGAAATCCAGGTCGACCGAGCTTTTTGTGCTCTCCGGACTTCCGGAAGAAACCCGTCAGACTGCGACATTTCCCCCATATGGTGTGAGTAAAGTCCAACAAACACAAAGTTTATTCTTTCTTATTAAAGTTACTCCTTAAGATGGCCTAGTTTAAATATTTTCCGGAGTGGTAAACTAGTGCGCTAGTTAGTGTGCATCCTAAAGCCGCGTTTCTGTGATTTGACAGGTTTTTTTTTTGCGGCGCTGTGTTTGTTTTGGGGACTGTGCGAACTTTGTAGCTTTTCAGAATTACTAAATAATCAGTTGCTTCCTTAAAACAGACATTAAAACAAGTGTATATAGTTTACTCTGCATCATATATTCTATCGTGTAATCTAAAACTCGATTTAAGTTGAAAATGATTATTTATTTATTTATTTACTTTTCCAAGTCAGCTTTTTACATTTTATTTGTTCCAGGAGTGTCGAAACTATACTTAATATTTGAGGATGTAAAACTTTATTCACCTGTATTTCCTCAACTGTGTCCTCAAACTGAGTAGGTATAAAGAAATAAGTGTGTATATAAATTCTAAAATATAATCTGTTGTTAATAGATTATATTGTAGATTATAAAAATATAATGTAAATATTTAAAATAATTAATTGTGACCGATTTTTACTGTTAATTTGGAGTTTCCTTTCTATTGTCCTCTAAACGTCAACACTAAATATAGAAACGTCTGCCTAAAATAGGTAGTAAGCAATATGGTACACTTTAAATACAAATATTAGTAAAAACCGGCAGCTGTAGTGCCAGGACATATTTTATGTATACAGTACAGTGATGATGTAAGAAGCGTTACAGGATGGCATTTCGACTGACTGTATTATATAAGGGAGATTTGGACAGTTTTTGCATTAATATGATTGGGGAAAATGCCCCCAGTTAACCTGAATCAACCCTAGTTCGCTGTATCATATATATATATATAACAAGCATTACAATATCACAGTGCTAAATAGACAAGTATATCTGAGTGACTCTCAGTTATTACTGTACTTAAGATGGCATGATGGAAGACCACATAATGTTGAAAACAAAATCTGCAGTCTGCAGTAAAATTACATAAAGTGTTGTCTTTAAAATGTATAATTTTTTACTATTTATGAAACGTTTTTGTTCACTTTAAGGCTTTAGTTGTGTTTCTAAACGTTTTACTTTCACTATCTTATTAACATGACAACAGCCGAGAAAGCAAACACAAAACAGCTCTTAAACTGGTTGGTTTGCATCTCTTGGGGAAATGTGGGACAACTCGCTGCAGTTTTGTTACCAAGGCTAAAGATAAAACCTTCATCTCGTTCCAGTTTCTCCTATTGTGTGTCTTTAACAGACCCTGAGGCCTCAGTCCAGCGTCAGAACAGTAGAAACAGCCACCAGAGGAGGGTCTGGGCCGAGTGTTGTCCCTATGGAGAGCACCCCGTCCTGGACCAGTGCACCCACTGAGGGACATACATACCGAGAGCGCTCCGTCGACCCCGTCGAGATTGAGATCCAGCAATTCGGAGTGAGGCACAAAGTCAACAAGGATGCCAACGGCAACACAACTGGGCCGGAGACCGTGAGCTTTCTCCCCGTCAAAGAAGAGCCTGTCTCGGGGACGTATGTGTGCGGACCGTGCGCTTCTGTGAGTAGCTGCAGGAAGCTCTTTTGTAGCGTTTTGACTTGTGGACTGTACCGCGTGTGCCGGCGCTTGCCCTGTCTCATTTCGAGCGAAAGCTCAGCTCCCAAAGCGCCGGTGGAGAACCAGTCAAGTCCTCCGCAGGCTGAGAACGGCTTCTATCCTGACGTCTGCATTGGGGGCGTCAAGGTGGACACATCCGTCATTGAAGATGATGAGGAGCATGCGTCATTTTCCACTTCTAAAATGGAGATGGACAGTTCGATTTACTTCAGTAGCTTACCGGAGGATGACTTAATCAACGGCAGCGGGATGGAAGACGTGGATAAACTCATCACCCAGAAGCTCATGGAGGTCTTCTCTGAGTTTGAGATCAACGAGCTGGCCAAGTGCACCACGGACTCCATGTTCCTGCGGCGCTCCCGGGAGATCAGTCAGCTGATCTCGGATATCGTGCAGGAGCACAGCATGGAGGAGCAGGAGGCCGAGTGCCGGCTGGTGCGAGAGATCATCCGCATCAGCACACGCAAGAGTAAGAAGAAGCCGCAGGTCAGGCCCCAGGAGCTGCAGCGGGACAGCGGCAATGACACCTGGAACAGCAAGAGGAACAGCCAGAAGAGCAGCTCCAACTCCATGAGTGATGGAAGTGAGTGGCAACAACAGGTTTCTTTCTTTTCCTCACCGTCTTGAAGTTCCTCAAATTTTGTTTTCAGTGGCGTCTTGCAAACCTTGAACTTTCATCATCATTTACAAACCTGGAAGATGTTCTTCCTATGAATGGTTTCAGATGCTGCCAAGCTCTGAACTTCCGGGAGCTATAATAATAAATCAAGACAGATACATTAATAAAGCAATACTGAATCAGTAACACTAAATCACTCCATACAATAATCTGCAAATCACTCCAAACAAAATGTATAGTTATGCGTAACATAATGTATAAGTAAACCATTTTATTCTGTCTTTAGAGTTGCAGATTTCAGTGGAGAGGTCAGATGACATTGAAGCCAGGAAGTTACGCAACAACAGCAGCCGGTGTAAGTAGTGCATAAGATTTTATGAGCTATTTACATTGATCTTTCTTAAAACACAAAACTTTGAATAATTATGGCAATATGAAAACACGTCGAGGATGCATTTCATCCCAAAACTATTTTCATGAGAGTTTAAATTCCCATGATTTCAAGATTTTAAATGTTCAAAGGGGGTTTTTTGTCGTTTTTTTTTTTTTTTTTTTTTAAAGAAACAATGTTCAACATTTATAATGTTACAAAAGGTTAAGATTTAAAAAAAAAAGCTGTTTTTGAACTTTCTATTCATCAAAGAATCTTGAAAAAAATTGAGCAAATCAGCATATTATACTGAAATCATAATAAAAATTGTAATTTTTAACTTAATTATGATCACAAAAATCCAGCTTTATATCACTGCAATAAATTACATTTGAACATAGATTCACATAGAGAACAGTTATTTAAAATGTAATAATATTTATCAGTATTACTGTGTTTTTGATCAGATAAATGCATAAGGGTCTTCTTTTAAAAACATTAATAAATCTTACAAAACCCAAACTTTTGAACAGTAGTGAACATTACAAAATATTTTTTCACATTACAATAATGTGAATGAGAATTTATGGTAGTTAGAATTCTTATAAAATATCACAAAAATAATCTTGCAATGCTAAAAACTTTTTTTTACATGCAAAATATAATTTCTTATTTCTGTTGTATGATTTTGGGGTGAAATATGACTTGGACTTTCGTGAGATTCACCCACAGTTTGTTTTGCATAAAACTAAGTCATGCACAAAAGTCCTCATGCTACTGTAGTGAGCTCTCAGCTGAGCGCGGTTCTGTGCGCCCTGCCTGTATTAAAGGCTGGTGAGTGGCTGCATCAGCTCTGGAAGAATGCGAGGGGTGTGTGGCAGCGTTCTCTCGTGAGTTTGAGGGGTTTGTGATGTAACCATCCACACTGTCACAAACAGTGCTCTCTTGTCTGGCAGCCATCTGATCGCTTACACTCCTCTGAATTTGAATGTCTCTCTTTTCCTCATCAGCGGTGGTTTATCCCTCCCGCTCTGTTTGCTTGATGTTGTTTTCTTGCTCTACAATGTTGGCAAGCAACAGCTGGATTTATTTCCTTTATGGCATTATATAAACGTTTGTGGGAACAGGAAGTTAAGTATATAATAACTTTCAGCATGCTCTTCCGGGAGCACAGATTTGTTACTTACTCTCTGTAGGGTCATAATATACTTCATTTTATTTTGAAATATTAAAGTGTTTTTCCACATGTTTCACATGTCATAATCACATAATCATAATCACCTCCAAAAACAAGCTGGCCTTTTTCTTCTTTTTTTTTAATACTATTTAAATATCCTCTTCACATGTTAAATAATAATTTTTTGTTTTTTGCTGCTGTGTTTTTAAGACTATGTAAATATCCTCTTCACATGTGAAATAAGATTTGAATGCAGTGAGATGAAAGCTTATACACAGTCTGTGGGGTTTCTGTCGGGTCAACCCTTGTGAAAAAGAAATACACTTTAGTTTAGCCTGAAATAATGTAGACTGCTTTACAAGAAAACACTTGAGTGTACCAATGACACTTGATTGCATGTTACTTACAAATGAATTAAAATGTATATTAAATGCAATTAGTTGAACTTAGAGTGACCGTTTGACCTTTGACCTATCTTCATATGTAATTTCATAATTCTAGTGTTTTTTAAATGTGCTTTGGATGTACTGACAAGCCTTTATGGTAAACTAAAACATACTTTAATGTCATTTCTATTTAAATAGCTATGTAATTGCACATTGTAATGATGAAGTTGCACTTTAGTACATTTAAATAATATTAAATTATATTAAGTTTTGACATTATTAAAAAAAGGGCACATTTTAAAAGTCTACTTGTGTGTAATAAGAAACAGTCATGAAACTAAGTACACTTAATTGCACTAATTCATTAATATTGTATGGTGTTTTGAAGGCATAGGCCTACTTTTAAGATATGAAGTACACTACAAGTGCACATTAAGTGCAATTAAGCGCACATCTTTTTATCTAGAATTAAAGATGCATTGTCAGCAAACCCTCTCATGTTAGAAGAAAGCTGTCCAAGAGTTTAACACACCGGTCTGTTATAGTGGGACATTTCCACGCCCCGAAACATGACGCGGCACAGAAGTAAACGTGATTGGTTGCTTTACCTGTCAGTCATTGGGCTAAGGTTCCCAGACCTTCTACACGAGACTATGTAGTTCATAACTGCTTCATCCTCCAGCAGCCTCTTTGTAAAGCCGCATTACATTGTGTAAGATTAATGGCTCATAAAATAAACAGATAAATAAAACAATATCCAGAGCAGCAGTTCAGACACACTGCCAGGAACAGCACAAGGACATCACATCTATGCTGTCTTCTCTACATGACCTTGCCACAACTCGACTTTCTTTGGAATAAATCATTGTTCAGGATTCTAGAATTGAGTTGTGTTCTGTTTCTCATGATTTAACACCTATGAGGAGAAATTGCATGTTAATCGTTCTTTTTTCTCTCACTTTCCCTGCAGCGTTCTCTCCGAGTTTGCAGGAAACCGGTGTGCGGATCACATCGGACACTCCTTTACTCCCCAGCAGCATACGAGCGTGAGAGTGTCCTACCAGACATGCATCATTTTCATTCCCACACCTCCAGAAATGATGAAGAACATGTCCTCTGGCTCGGAGTCAGTGGCTGATTTTGAAGTGTACCCCTAAAACTTGTGATTTCATGGGTAGTTTTTTAACATATCTGAAATGGTAGGTGTATTTATGCTTCTATTTCATATTTTCTGTGTGAAGTATCTCAACGCTGCGCTGTCTAGAAGACACAAGCCAACAAGTGGCTCGCTGAGAATGAAGAATAAGAAACAGTCTGACCTCTTTATTGCCAACAGATGCACATAATAGGCCTGGTTCTTTCATAATGATTCAACTTTCCATTCATTTCTGCCTTTTCAAGAGTTATTTCATCCAAAAAGGAAAATTCTGTCATTTATTAACTCTCATGCCATTCCAAAATCCGTATAGTTTTCCTTCTTTCATAAAACACAAGTGGTGAATTTGTGAGGAATGTCCTGGCCACTCTTCAGTATATTGAAACGCTCACAAAAAAGCAGTTGTGTTGATGTTTGGTCACAACACATACAAAACACAATGGTTTTTGAAGGCTTGTAATATAGCTAATAAGTCATATAGACTACCTTTATGATACTTTAGTGGCATTCCCAAAGATTGCCCAGATAATTATTCAGAAAATTCAGCTTTGTGTTGCACAGAAGAAACTAAGGGTGTGCAAAGTAAGGGTTAATAATGAAAAAAATAACTAATCTCTTTTCTTATTGAATGTATTGGTCAAATGTTGGCTCTTCAGTGAATGTTTGGCTGTGTGAAGTTTGTTGGACCAAATGAATGCGGAAGAGTTTTAAATGGACTTGTCTCTGTGCTTATTTAAACGTCCATAGAAACAACATATGCAAAATCTAGGATAGCATCTGATTAATGCTTGATTTCCTATGTATATTTTAATGTAAATTATATTCAAATGTATTTTTTTTGTTTGTAAAATTGTTCTCTTATGTAAGACTGCTAGGTTTGCTATAATAATAATAAAATCTCTGTTGCTTGGTAAACATGGATTAAGAAAAAGATTTCATGTTACATGAAGTGCATGTTTTACTCAGAGACCTGGTAAAAACTGTATGCAAATTGAATTAAAGTATTTTGCATTTGCGTGTGCATTCGGTGATGAAGACAACTGACGTCATTAGAGTAAATGCACTGTGTTCAATCAGCTGTACGAACATTCACACTCTACTCTAATGCATCTAAAGTATGCAAATAAAAAAGACATTTATCCATCATACATATACTGTGCGGCACAGGTGAGGCAGGAAAGTCAGTTTGTAAATGCTTTGCTATACAGCATGCTTTCTTATATTGTATTGTATTATATTTCTTATATCGTAACCATAAAACCTCCAGAGAATTCCAGGAAATTGTAGCAGAAAGTGATATTTTCTTAAGGAGAAATTTTGACATTTGACACTTTTTTTGATTGGTTAATCTTTCAGTTTCTGCCTCACGGTTAAATGCAGTGAAAGTGTCATGTGTGCTGCCTGTGATCAAATGGATTAGTATTCCTGCAGGCATTTAGTGATGTATGGAAAACATTGTTTTGGAGGGGTTATTTTCACTATTTGCAATAATGGTTTACTGTAAGAATCAGTCAGGGTGTCAGAAGAGTTGTTTTAATACATCATTCACCATGAATTTATTATAAGACACACAGACAGCTGTTGTATTGTTTGCAAAGGCATTATGATATATGCAACATCTTGAGTTGATCCCCCCCATTATGACTGGTTTCATATTACACTTAAAAATAAAGCTTTTTTATTGCCAATGATGGTTCCAAGAAGAACCTTTAATAAAACCTGTGGAACATTTCCATTGCATTTAGAGTTTAAAAAGGTTCTTTGGATTATTAAAATGTTCTACACAATAACAATAATGGTTCTCTTTAGAACTGTTCACCGAAAGGTTCTTTTAGAAACCAGAATGGTTCTTCTATGGCATCGCTTTGAAAAGCTTTATTTTTTATAGTGCAACTCATCTGTTTTTAACATTTATAGTCAAGACTGTCCAGTGATAAGTGCACTAATCTTAGGTAGCCTATCAATCTAACCAGAGCTGTGTTTATAGCGCTTTCAACACAACCCATTCGCTTCTTGACTCTTAACCTACATCCACCGGCCCATAAACCACAGCAACATGACCTTACTCAACCCTGCAGGCAGTGGCTTACAGATCTGTGTTTAGACCACAGTAATGGTTATGTGATTGTAATTTAGTCTGTGTGAAAGTCAATCCTTTCTAAATCAGTCTGATTCTGTTTGTTATTTGTTCAGTATCAAATAAGTCTATGTGATCAAACATAATACTCTCATTGGCTTGGACTTATTTCCTGACTGTCGCTGCTGTATCAGTTTAACAACAATCCACCCTT